>NW_017308433.1:33109-41721 GCF_000935625.1 Nanorana parkeri | reverse complement strand
CGGACGCCTCAGCCCCGTATGCCTCAGCCCCGGACGCCCCAGCCCCGGACGCCTCAGCCCCGTATGCCTCAGCCCCGGACGCCTCAGCCTCGGACGCCTCAGCCCCGTATGCCTCAGCCACAGGCGCCGGCATTAAACCTCCTGTTAAAATATTATCCGCTCATTGCAAACAAACAAGGGAAGTCTGTCTATAAACTGCAGTGTTGTAAGGTGACAACTGCTTCTGGGAATGCGCCTGGGCCTGTTTTACGTGTAACTGGGAAACGTGCGTATGCGCACAATGCGGATTTACATGCGTGCTTCAGTCGCACAGGAAATTACGCTCCTCCATCTAATACATCGGCCTATTTAAACCAGCCTGCCCTATCCTTAGTTGCTGGATGATCTTCAGCGAGTTTCCTGTGTCCCTGTACCTCTGCTGTAATTCCTGTGCCTGACCCGGATTGCTCCTGACCACTCCAGATTGCTGCCTGCCTCCTGACCTCGGCCTGTTTACTGGACTGCTCTCTGCCTTCTGTTTTGTACCTCGCTGCCCGGCTGGCTTCGACCCCTCGGCTTCCACCTGACTACGCTCCTATCTCCTACTTCGGTACCCTGCTGCTTCCTCGGCTCTACTTGGCCTACTCCAGTTCCAGATCCTGGACTTTCAGTACTGCACAGTGTCCGCATCGTCCTTGGCACTGGTGCTACTCCTTGTCTCTCCACCTCTGTTCCCATCTCCAGGGGCGAGGTACCCGAGCTGCAATGGAAGGCTCCTCAACTATCTGTCTCCAACCAGGTACTCCAAGAGGGTGACACTTGCCTTCCCCAAGGGAATCATGTTGCCTTGTGATTGGGATCTCATGGACACTGCTGCCTGATGACCTCTGCCCTACTGGATGATGCTGTGGAGGTGCAGATAGCTGCCCATGCATCTATATCAGCTTTTCCCAACCTGTTAACCCCAGGGGAACCCTCAAAATAAAACACAGGGTCTCAGGGAACCACTGCTAAAATTATATCTACAACTCAGAGAGTTTTCAATAACAGGATGAGGAATGTAGCATAGCTGGAGTATTAGACCCCTGGAGAGATCATTTTAACCCGCCCCCCATTCTATACAAGAAAACTATTTTCATCAATAATCATGAAATTAATAATAAAGTCTACATAGGACACACAGACGGTGAAAACTGTGGTGTACCTGTAATCCGTGAGTATATCAGTATAGTGTGTCCCCTTACAGTGTTCTTCAGGGTAAATGAGAGATAAATCCACCAATGCTCATGGAACCCCAAAAGCAACATCAGGAGGAACCCTGGGCTTCCAAGGAGCACTGGTTGAGAAAGGCTGCTCCATACACATGGTTGCAATATGGCAGACCTCAGCACAATGAATCAAACTATAAAGTAGGCCTTTGGATGCTCTATAATTTACTCTTTGGTCCAAAAAGCAGACGGTAGTGTGGGCTCGGTCAGTTGGCAGCAGTGTCATTGACAAACAGCATTACTTCCAAAAGACAGAGAGGCCGCCATTGGGCTAAAGCAGGCCCTCTTAAACTTTCTCCACTCGTGACCCCTTTTTGGGCGAAGACATTTTTAAGGGACCCCAACGTCGGACGGTGTGGACGGTCAGTGTCTGTCATTACCAACTACTACTACTAAGCCCCCTCTCCCTCCTTACCTTTACCTCCAGCTGCTGTGCTCCACTGCTGCTTTGTTTAAAGAAAGCTCTGTCAATGTAAAAAAAAACAAAAAACCTTCCTGTGCGCACGTGCTCAGGAAGGTACCAAGTGCACGGGGGGCGCGACCCTAAAAACTACACTACACTACACTGCACATTAAACAGAAAAAAAAAAAAATCTTGTTTCGAGCCCAGGCCTCCCCGGCCAGGACCGCCATCAAGGGGGTACGGCCGGGGCTCGAAACAAGATTCAGATCGTGACCCCTCCTGTTCACTTGCGGGACCCCATATGGGGCCGCGACCCACACTTTAAGAAGCACTGGGCTAAAGTATCAAGGACTAATTTTGGATGAGGATTATTTATGTAGAACACTCCCTTGTTTTAGCAAGTGATCATTTTAACAGGAGATCCATTTTCTAAAAAATAAAACACTATGTGGGCAAAGGTTTATGGACACTTGACCATCGCACCTATCGGAGCTTGTTGGGCATCACATTTTTAAACCATAGACATTATTATGGAGTCGTCGTCGTCCCCCATGACCATTTATATGGGATTGGCCCCTATCTTTGTGGGTATATTAACCTCCCCTCCTCTGGGATTGCTTTCCACAAGATTCTGGAGGGTGTTTCAGGGAATTTGTGCCCATTTGTGAGGTCAGGTACTGATGTTGGATGAGGAGACCTGGCTCAAAATCATCATACAAATTTATCCCAAAGGAGTTCAGTAGGGTTGAGGTCAGGGCTCTGTGCAGGTCACTCGACTGCCTCCACACCAAACTATTCTCACCATGTCTTTAGGGAGTTGGCTTTCTACTCAGGAGACAGTCATGGTGGAACAGAAAAGGGTCTTCACCAAATTTACCACAAGGTTGGAAGAGCACCGTAGTCTAAAATGCCCATTTATGAGGTCAGGTACTGATGTTGGATGAGAAGACCTGGCTCACAATTGACCTCTCAATTCATCCCAAAGGTGTTCAGTAGGGTTGAGGTCAGGGCTCTGAAGGAACTCAAGTCCTTCCACGCCAAACTGGTCCCACCATGTCTTTATGGCGCTGGCTTTGTACTCAGGTGACAGTCATGGGGTGGAACAGAAAAGGGTCTTCACCAAACTGTGACCACAAAGTTGGAAGAGCACAATTGTCTGCAATGTCTTTGTATGATGGAGTATTAACAGAATCTTCACTGGAGACACCTGAACCTCATTTGGAGGGGTCTACATATTTTTGGCCTTATGGGTAGGTGTAATGGCCAGGTGTCAACAAACCTTTGGCTCACAATTGGCGTTCCAATTCACCCTAAAAGTGTTCAGTGTGTTTGAGGTCAGGGCTCTGTGCAGGACACTCGAGTTCTTCCATACCAAGCTGGTCACACCATGTCTTTATGGAGCTGGCTTTTTTCACGGGGGACAGTCATGGTGGAACAGATAAGAGTCTGGAAGAGCACAATTGTCTGCAATGTCTTTTGTATGATGTAGAATTGACATTACCCTTCAGCAGAAACACCTGAACTCTATCATTTTGAGGGGTGTCCACATACTTATGGGTAGGTGTGAGGGTCAGGTGTCAACAAAGCTTTGGGCCACATACATAGGTAGGTGTGATGGTCAGGTGTCCACACACGTTTGGCCATATAGTGTATTCCGGTACTTGTGAACAGTGCAGACATTGGGAAGAGTAATTCTTCAGTCCTGGCGACTACAAAACACAATCAGCATCCTTGTAGCACAAACACCCATTATATTGCGACGCGCGTCATGCCGGAGTAGGATTCATCAAGGGCAGAGCAGGCGCCGAGCGTCGTCACATTTTTCTTTTGTGTTTTTTTTTTTTCTTTTTTTTGGGGGCACAAAAATTAAAATCCGTCTACAAGTCCATAAAAAGTTCAGTGCAGCTTTATCGTGATGCCGGTTTTGCAAAATCGTTTTTATTATTAAGTAGATAACAAAATCTTTTTTTTTTTACAACTTCCTACATAGAGAACAAATAAATAATCGCTATAAGTCATATACTGTACATCAGGATTGTATGTTCCTTGGTTGTGTCACATTCCTCCCATGGTAATATGGAGTTATATCATTTAAAAAAAATATTCTGTTTATATATGTGCCTCTATATATATATATTTATATCTATATATACTATATAAGTAAGAAATCCAGAAACATTGATCAGATACAGGAAGATTATATACAGCTCTCTCAGGTTTTACCTCTCTCGTTAAGTGCAGTAAGATGATGTTTTGGCTTCGCCTAATACTTTGTAATAACCAGGTGTGTAGATACCGCGTTTCCCCGAAAATAGGACACCGTCTTATATTTTTTTTGGCTCAAAAAAACCCCACTAGGTCTTATTTTCGGGGGAGGTCTTATTTTTATTTTTTTAATTGAAAATACCAAATGGTAGGACCCCAAAACTTGTCCTTGATTTTTAATTCAGTATGGCAGCCCTCAAGATTGCAGTGCATTCTGGGTCTTATCAGCACCTCGTATTCATAAGGATCCTTGTCATACACAAGCTAACATTTCTCCAACAGAGGGGCCAATGTTTGTTCTAGAACAGTTAGAAATAATGACCGAGAGTGAGAGAGACAAACATTAGAGGACACCTGAGCATCACAGCTATATGAACTTGTTGGGCATTCCTTTTCAAACCCATTTTGGAGATGCCCCCCATGGCCAATAATATGGAGTTGCCTCCCTGCCCCTCATGGCCATTAATATGGACATGCCACCCCCTAATGGTCATTAGTATAGAACAGAATCCCTCCCATGGCCGTTGAAATTGAATTGCCCCCCTATAGCCATTAATATAGAGCTGCCCCCTCCTTCCATGGCCATTGATATGGAGTTGTTTCCTCCTGGCCATTAAACATAGAGCTTTCCCCCTCTCATAGCCATTAGTATGACGTTGCCCCCCCTCCATGACCATTAAAATGGAATTGCCCCCCCCCCATAGCCATTTAGAGCTGCCCCCCCTCTTCCATGGCCATTAACATGGAGTTGCCCCCTTTGTGGCTATAACATCCCCCACTCTTCCGGGAATGCTAGATTTTGGAGGGTGTCTGTGGGACTTTGTACCCATGTGTGAGGTCAGGTACTGAGGTTGTGTGGGAAGGCCTGGCTCACAATAAGCGTTCCAATTCATCCCAAAGGTGTTCAGTAGGGATGAGGTCAGGGCTCTGTGCAGGAAACTCGAGTTCCTCCACGCCAAGCTGGTCAAACCATGTCTGTATGGAGTTGGCTTTGTACACAGGGGACAGTCATGGTGAAACAGAAAAGGGTCTTCACCCAACTGTTACCACAAGGCTGGAAGAGCACATTTGTCAAAAATGCCAATTTATGAGGTCAGGTACTGATGTTGGATGAGAAGACCTGACTGACAATCATTGTTCCAGTTCATCCCAAAGGTGTTCAGTAGGGTTGAGGTCACTCGAGTTCCTCCACACCAAACTGGTCACACCATGTCTTTATAGAGCTGGCTTGGAACAGAAAAGGGTATTCACCAAGCTGGTCACACCATGTCTGTATGGAGCTGGCTTTCTACACAGGGGACAGTCATGTTCAGTAGGGTTGAGGTCAGGGCTCTGCTCAGGACACTCGAGTCCCTCCACACCAAGCTGGTCACCCCATGTCTTTATGGAGCTGGCTCTGTACACAGGGGACAGTCATGGTGGGGAACAGAAAAGGATCTTCACCAAATTGTGACCACAAGGCTGGAAGAGGACAATTGTCTACAATGTCTTTGTATGATGGAGTATTAACAGAACCTTCACTGGAGACAACTGAACCTCATTTGTAGGGGGTCCACATATTTTTGGCCTTATGGGTAGATGTAATGGTCAGGTGACAACAAACCTTTGGTTCACAATTGGCGTTCCAATTCACCCCAAATTCTAAACATTCGATAATGTCATCAGAGGCTCGTAGAATGTCGTCCAAAATTTAATTTAGTTTTAACATTTTATTTTGGAAATAAATGGAATTTCTCCAACAGAAACCACATTCATTGTTAGAATATTCGTCCATTCCAGAAAAACCTTCCGTCCCGCTCCTTCATCGGGTTTTTTTTCCTCCATCATTGCTGTCGAAAAAAGGAAATTCTACACGTGTATGGCCAGATTTAGCGTTGTTAGCCTGCAACAGAAAGTGTTGTTTCTGGCAGGATCTCCGGGCAACACATGCATAACAGAGCAGAACTGCACCCTCCTGCCCTTTACAGAAGGGATAGGCAAACTCCGGCCCTCCAACTGTGGCGAAGCTACAAATCCCATTAGACATTGCAAGACTTTGACAGCCACAGATACGACTCCCGGAGGCAGATGCATGATGGGATGTGCACTTTCACCACAACTGGAGGGCCTATCCCTGCTTTACAGCCAACAAGCTCATCATCATCAGATGAGACGCTGGTTCTTTTTAGTCACATTGGTCCAAATGATCAGCTTGTGTATGACATGTACAGGGAGTAGAACCATCAGCCTGCAAGCATGTACTGATCTCCGTGACTTCTTCAAATGGTCCTTATTCCTAAATTATTATTTTTTTTTATCACAGTGACTTCATTAATACAAAACTCCCACGGACAGTAATATATGGAGACGCAGGACAAGTTTATCGGGTCACTTTCCCATTTACAAATGGCGGAATCAGAACCCAGGGAACGGCGTAATTATCACAGTGAAACGCTAACTAGGGGAGGTCCGCTACCAGGAATCCTTCATCACAGTGATATGGAGAAGCCCCTGCTAAGCATTTGGGTTTTGGTTCTTGGAAGTGGGGAATTAAATTACAGGGCACGCCAGTTATATATTAGGATCACCCAAGTGAGATGGGGGGAGGGGAGAAGATGGCCGTTCATTATCATGAGGTCTGACATTTTCACAGCAATTGTGAAATTGAGGAACCTCCAGAGTCCTCCTCAGACACAGCCCGGCTAATGGGGCAGATAGATTTCATCACAGGTATACCATTGTATATACTTTTATATACTTGTACATAATACTTCTAATTTGAGACTGGATTCTTGCATAAGCCCAACCGTGACTGGTTTCCAATGGACAAAATATGACCATCACCCAGTCGGGCCTCTAATGTCTTCTCCTATAACTATTTAACTGCATATTGTCATATCATTTCATTTAACCCAGGGGCTGGCAACCTCGGCCCTCCCATTGTGGTGCAACTACAATCCCCATGAGGCATTGCAAAACTCTGACAGCCACAGGCATGCCGGGATTTGTAGATTCACGCAGCTGGCAGGCCAAAGTTGCCTACCCCGGCATGACGGCTGTCATTTCTGTGCAGAAGGCATTGGCTATAGGAGCGTATTGGAAAAGGGAGACATGTCAGGGTTTGGTTTGCTAAAGGCAAATAGGCTGTTCATTGTGCTAGGCAATTCGAGTTCCACCGAGCAAACGTTCACAGAGATTGGCAGGGAAACTGATTTATAAATAGACCCCCTAAATATATGTAAAGGAAAATGTTTTTGTACGGAGGGGGGAAGGGTTAGACTCTGTGCTAAGACTTAAAAAAAATCCTTCACTTCATAGTTGTCATGAGAGCAAGAGGTGAGGAGGAATCATCAGATGTACTGGTGGACTTCCTCTCACCTTGGGGAGAGTTCCTCTTACTTGCTGCTTCACCAAGACAGGAAGTGAAGGGATATCACCCCAGCATGACACAAACAGCATAGAATATTCTGATCGGGCTTTTAACTCTTCCTTGCTGTAGCCACAAAAAAAAAAGGTTTTGGCCATACATAAAGGCCGGGCTTTTGGGGGGAACCTACACCGAAGCAAGTAGATAAAACGTATCTTTACAATGAGATCTTTTTGTTACATTGTTATTGTTTATGTTCTTATATAAGAAGTGATTACCAGAAGATCCATTTAATCTACTTGTTTGCAGGCGGTGTATCTTAAAGGAGAACTATTCCCCTGTGTAAAAATTCCTGCAGATGTGGCGCCGTGTCGTATTACTAACCCCCGGGAGTCTTCTTCCAGCTTATTTATATACTTCAGTATAGCGGGTTAGGAAGGACTTGCTCTGATAATTGGGGTATTACTGCGCTCTGGTCTGATCTATGGACTCTGCACATAAAATAAGTCACCTATACTGTCATCTCTGAACATTCCTGCAAGTAAAATGTCCCCTGTGACTGAACGCGGGTGAAAACTTTTATTCCTATACATTGTAAATTTTGGGCCGTTTTGACATTTTTCTAGCAAAGTATCTTTATGTCGCAGCGAGTATTCCCCGGCGGGTTTTGCATCACTTCCCTAGCAACTTGCTGCTGGAGAGCCGCGGGTGACATCGTGCCGTAAGGAGGTCCCGCCAGCGAGCGATCATCGTAAAGGTTCCCTCGTGAAAGTGACACAGGAGACTTTGCCGCAAACGGTAAACAAGAAACAAACCCGACCTCAGATAGCATCATATTACAGATGTTGGAAGAACAGTGTGAACAGCGCTCTTTGTATTGGATTATCCACCTCGGTCCAGTCTTACCGTCCCCGTCAACAGGTTTCACAGCGAGAGGATTGACACCCTGGAGAGAAACGACGAGACATTCTGTCTACAGACTAACATTGGTTATTATAAATGAGACGGAAGTCACAGGTTAGTGGCACTAGAATCACAGTGGAGAGATCGATCATCCTGCAGTGACTGTCAGTAAGTTTTTTTTGTTTTTTTTTATAGATCCCGAGAAATCTGGCGTTGACGGAAAAGCCACCTTAAGTTGAAGCATCCGAGAAACATGGTGGGCTCAAGTTGTCCTCGCCCCCGGCAGCGCAGTTCGGAAAGCCGCTGTTTGCAGGATGCCCAATAAACGTCTTAAGGCACTAAGGAGGCTGAGCCCCGACTGGTCCTCCCGGAACCTCTCCTCCTCCTCTTCTAGGAATTCCATGACAAAATAAAGTCAGTAATGATCAAAGGTGACCAGAATGCTGTA
>NW_017308433.1:23444-33056 GCF_000935625.1 Nanorana parkeri | reverse complement strand
TTATTCTTTCATTTTATATACAGAGATGCAGTTCCTGAACTTTGCATATCTAACTATATAAAATGGCTTCATAGGTTGCAGAATGTCAGAGCGTCTACGTCCTGCACGGCAAGGAAGAAACCGTGTGGCGGGTTTAGTCCCCGTTCATATCTTTGCACTGGAGAACCCTTGCGCCATTTTAGACATCCATTTGGGGTTCCTTTTTGGATAACAGATGAAATACCAATTCTGCGGCATGGAGTTTTATGTATTTTGTATCGGCGTCTCGGCTTGAAAAGTTGCAGCGTGTAGTGTACTGACCTTTCAGAACGGGCGCCGTTTGTCCGTAGCGTGGAAGCATTGCGGGCAAAGAACTTCAACTCATTCAATTTCGTTTCATTTTTAGATCACGTCAATTTGGCACGGCCATAATCATCTCCGTAATCATATTCAAGAAGCTTAGAGAGACCCTGTCGCCAACTAACAATATTGCAGGTAACAGCACAGGACTGTCAAGTATCAAAAAACAAGAAACAAAAATAAAGCTATTTAAAGTTGTGGAACAAAAAGACGGAGGAGGTGCGACTTTCGCCATTTGAATTCAGTATACCGGGGAAGATCGGACTCCATTAAACAACCAAGTATCTTAGATGTTTACTTGCAGTGTTTTTCCGTATTAAAGGAGAACTATGAGGGGGGAGGGGTGCTTTTCACTCACCTCATAGTTCTAGCCGACCTGTGACAATGAGACTGTCACAGGTCGGCTCAGTAGATCGGGAGGTGATAGAACACATACTGGCGTTCGCTCACCTCTCGATCATGTCCCGGCTCTCTGCTGTGACAGGGGAGGGGCTGGATTCCCCTCTCCCCGCTCCGATCCGCCAGCGCTGACTGGTGGATCGGACGGGGGAGGGGGCGGGTACAGCTGGATCTGCCTATAGATAGGCGGAGCCAGCTGTCAGTCACGCAGCTGGGTGGATCCAGACATAATTGTTGGGATCCGCTTCAGCTGCGGCGTCTCAGTATATAGGGAGCTACAGCTAGCGGTATACTGAGCTTAGGGTGACGGGAGGACGCTAGTTTGTGTCCTCCCGTTACCCTAAGGAGAACTATGGGGAAAAGCCCTGACCCCATAGTTCTCCTTTAACCTGCAATGTGCCTTTGAACTTGCTAACAGAATTTGACTGCTCCAGGAGGGTCTGTGTGCTAGCCCATTTTTCTGTTTGCCTGAGGAAGGGACCACTGGGTTCCGAAACGTCGCCTAGAGATGTTACACTATCATAGTCAATAAAGAGATTGACTGGGCATCGCTTTGGAGTGCGAGTGACTTTTTTCTGGGTCTGTTTGCTAGCCCAGCCTACTCCCTGCTTGCAGCTTATAGCCCTCAATGTGGCTAATTACTGTGTGTGCTGGCCAAGCTCCCTAGCTCCTCACCTCTGTAGCTTCGAAGGGGAATACTATAGAGTGTTAACAGAGTGGCAACTCTGTGGCTGCTGACGTCACGTCCAAGATGGTGCCGCCCAGCAGCAGTCTCGGGGCTTTTGGATGCCTACACAAGGGTGGCTTTTACAGATCAATAACATGCAGAAAATACATTACATGCAAATGTAAGCTCATGGCCAGATTTTTGTTGAACTGAATGGCCTAGCAACAGGGTCTCTTTAAGAAACTTCTTAACCCCAACATTTGACCCCCATTTCTACCACAACCATTAGTGGCAGTATCAAAATCCATTGGGGGGAATTTATTCCCTGCTCTGACACTTCTGGGAGGCACGGGTGATGTCACTGTACCCCCCTGCAGAGCTGGGAGCTCAACCTCCATTGAGAATACACTCTTGCAATGGGTGTGGAAGCATTCTAGTGGGATTTCAAGATACCTTCCATTTGTGATGGAAGTTCTGCTTTAAAAACTAAAATGTCAATGTGCTTTGCCATGTATAAAGATGAACACCAAAGTGCAAAGATAAGAACGGAGCCAAAGCCACCACCATTCGGTGACGTCATCACTTCCTGGTGAATGGCATCATTCATAACATTACCACACATAAACAGCCGCCTCGGTGCTGAGCTGGAGAAGGACGCTCTTCGACGCACACCAGAAATATCGCGATAACACTGTGAAGAAGGAAGGGAAGTCCTGTCCATGGTTTATTCAAATCCTGAAGGTTTTTGTGTATTTTGGAAGGACGCCTCGACCTGTACGCATCCATATGGTCTGTCTGTCGGCAGCACTAGCAGACTAGGTTGTGGGAGGGTCAACCTATCAATCATCAGGTGGGACTCGCATTGGTACCAAAACCCTGGATCCGATACAAATGTGTAAACAATGCAGGTTTAGGTGGTTGGTAATGTCCTGCAGATGCCAGTCACTTGAAGGCTTCTAGAGTCGTCACCTTTTTTTTCATGCTGGCCAAGGAAAACGAGCATTGGCTCATCACTGACGTCATCGCGCACGCGCGGCAGTATTCTGATACCTGCCGGCGGCCATCCTGGTGATGGACGCCGGCAGAGAGAGGAGGGGACAGTCACCCGGCGGGATAAGGTATGCCGCCGGGGTCCCCTCCTCCTGATACTGTCGGGCGTTCGGTCCATGACTTTTCAGAGGGGGGGGTGACACCAAAATGACTGTGAGTCATTTTGGTGTCACCCCTCCAATGGTGGCCCCCCCCCCGCGTGACGCCACTGCTTTTAGACCAATTCAGATCATTGCTGACCTGCAAACATCTCACAACTGACCCAACTCGAATCTCTAGGCAGATCCTTCCACAAACTAAGCCATTGAAAGCCACACACAGAATGGATTGCGTTTACTGCTTTCAGGCGAGTGCCAAAAAGAGGGCGGACTGGACGCGACGCATCCAAAATACCCCGAAAACCTTCACAACTTAAAACATGACAAGACCTTCCTCCCCTAACCTCCATAAAAAAACGTCAGGTGCACTCTTAAGCGGGAGTTCTTTTCTTTGGGTGGATTTCTGAGACCTCGGTGCGTACCACAAAGTAAAATACTTGTAAGAAATAATAATACTGGCTTGCTCATGCAATGTCGTAGGCATCCTGTGGCACTGTTCTGGTATCCAATCTATTTACAATCTGTTTTCCTTACATTATGTACAAATATTACAGCGTTTCTTCCAGGGCACCCAGCGGACGTTTCGTTGGCGCGGCTCCCTCCGATCAGACGTGCGTTTCGATGAAGGAGTGCGTGTGCGTGAGCTGGGGTGCCGGCGCGGCCAGTTCAGAGGCACCGTTCTGAGGTTTCAGGGTTCCGCTGTACTCGCAAATGTCCATTAAAAACTCAAAGTTTTTTTGTTTCCAGTCTCTGAACTTCTTGGATGAAAAAGCCGGGTCGTCCAGGAGGCAGTCTAGGACGGAGAGGTCTCCTTCTTTTGCCTGTGCAGTAAAGGAGTAAAAAGCATATTTACTTAGGAAGCTCCAACTGTCACCCGTGCCGTAGCCTCAGCGAGAGTTTGATTTAGATTAAAAAAGAACTATGAGGGGAGTGAAAATCACTGATCCTCATAGTTCGGGCCGACGTGTGACAATGAGACTGTCACAGGTCGGCTCAGTAGATCGGGAGGTGAGGGAACACATACCGGCGTTCGCTCACCTCTCGATCTATCCCTGCAGAGAGCCGTGACTGTCACTCACGGCTCCCTGCAGCGATTCCCTCCCCGCTCCGATCTTCCAGCGCTGACTGGAGGAACGGACGGGTGAGGGGGCGGGCACAGCTGGCTCTGCCTCTAGATAGGCAGAGCCAGCTGTCACTCACGCGATATACTGAGCTTTGGCAAAAAAAGAAGACGTCTATATAAATGACTATATGTTATCTCTGAGCCTGACGAAGGGGACCCTGTGTGGCCCCGAAAGCGCTTGCCAATGAGAGACAGCATCCGTCAATAAATGAGCATCTAACGGCTGTTATTATCGTTGTTGGAGTGCTGGTGACGTCTTCTTTTTTGTCTGTGTGTGTGGCGGCGCCATCCGCAGTCATTTTGAGCACCCATCTTTTTGTGGGGAGTCGCGGTAAGGAGTGCGGTAAGGAGTGCGGCAAGTTTTCTTTTTTCTTATACTGAGCTTAGGGTGACGGGAGGACGCTAGTATGTGTCCTCCTGTGACCCTTAGGAGAACTATGAGGAAAAACACTTACCCCATAGTTCTCCTTTAATTACCGAGCTGAACAAAAATAATTGTCCTCTTGCCTCTGTGTGACCCCCATGGGGTGTATTTGCTTAATGTTGCAAGGCAATTTTCCCTTAGCTTAGTAAATGAGGTGAAGCCCTGCTGACTTCTATCCTCCAATCATCTTCAAGTACAAATTTGTTTTTTTATTTTATTTTCATGTGATTTTGCAAAGTGAATTTTTTACAACATTCAGTAAGCGGAGGGAAAACTCGGTGGCAAAGCGAACAGCCTTTTGTAAATAAACCGCTACAGGGTTGCCTAGAGGCAAGAGATTGATCTCAGTAATGAGTGAACCAGCAAAATGTGAACCTTAAAGGAGAACTATGGGGTCAGTGTTTTCCCCATAGTTCTCCTTAGGGTAACGGGAGGACACAAACTAGCGTCCTCCCGTCACCCTAGGCTCAGTATATAGGGAGCTACAGCTCGCGGTATACTGAGACCGCCGTAGCCGGAACGGATCCCGACATTGATGACGGGATCCGTCCAGCTGCGTGAGTGACAGCTGGCTCCGCCTATCTAGAGGCAGAGCCAGCTGTACCCGCCCCCTCCCCCGTCCGTTCCGCCAGTCAGCGCTGGTGGATCGGAGCGGGGAGGGGGGAATCCAGCCCCTCCCCCTGTCACGGCAGAGAGCCGTGACAGGATCGAGAGGTGAGCGAGCGCCGGTATGTGTTCCCTCACTTCCCAATCTACTGAGCCGACCTGTGATAGTCTCATTGTCACAGGTCGGCTAGAACTATGAGGTGAGTGAAAAGCACGCCCCCCTCATAGTTCTCCTTTTAAATAGTCAACGGAACATCTTGGAGATGCAGGAAAAGTTGCGGGAGCGGGAAATATTGATACGGATGAAAGAGCAAAATGAGAAGCAAGAGGTCACTAGAGGTTTGAATGTAACGGAGATGATGGATTTACAGAAATAGCCAGCATGGAAGAAGCATCAGAAGACAGTGGAACGTGACACAGAAATGAACGGAATGGGCTGAAAACTTTAGAGAAGGGATAGAGGAAGGTATACAACAGGGATGCGGCCCTCCAGCTGTGGTGGAACTACGAATCCCATGAGGCTTTGCAAGATTCTCACAGACACAGACATGACTACCGATGAGAGAGAGAGAGAGATGCTTCATGGGATTTGTAGTTTCACCACAGCTGGAGGGCCGTAGTTTGGACATCCCTGTATACAAGGACTGGAAGAAGAGACATCAGGAGCTACAGAATGAAAAGAAGAGGTTACAGGAGAAGGTGAAGAAACAGAATGGTAGACAAAGCAACATAAGGGGCTGAATAAGATGCGGTATAGACCCGAGAAAAGACAGAAAATGTTACAGAGAAGACAGAGAACATTATAAAAAGGACAGAAGAAGCAGTGGCGTAACAATCACCATAGCGACCCAGGCGGTCGCTGTGGGGCCCGGCCAGATGCCGTGCTGGGTCGCTATGGGATCTTCTGCTGGCGGCTTTCACTGGCGTCTGAAGACGAACACGCCGCTGTTCAGATCATCTGTGCAGCGGCGCATTCGTCTCCACAGTCAATGAGAGCCGGCAGCGGCGGGGGGAGCAGGCTGGACCCAGTGTTCTATGAACGTCGCGAGCCTCTGACATCACCGGCAGTAGAGGAGGAGGCGGGGCCCGTGCTCGGCAGCAGGGGAGGAGGCGGCCTCGGTGACGAAGAAGGAGGCGACGGAGGAGGTAAGGAGTGCGACCAGCCCACCTGAGGGCGATCCTGCAGAGCCCACCATAGATAATCTATGGCGGGCTCTGCAGGGTCACCCTCAGGCGGGATCTCGAGTGGGCTCTACAAGGGGTATAACTAGAAATCACGGGGCCCTATACAAAATTTAGCTATGAGGCCCTGTGATTTCTAGTTACGCCCCTGAGAAGAAGCTACAGCAAGGTCAGAAATGAAATACTAGACATATAAACTGAAGAACATTCATGGGAAATAGAAGAGGCTGCAGCTGGGAAAGAAGGAGTTACTGAACGGATAAAAGGAGCTACAGAAAGGAGAGAACCGGCTACATAAGGAGTAGAAGAAGCTACACAAATGGGGGGAAAAAGCTTCAGAAGTGACATCAGAAGCTTCAGAATGAAAAGAAGAGATAGGAGAAGGGAAGGGACAATCGGCGGCTGCAGAAGAAGCTGGACAGGGAAAGGGACAGAAGATGCTAAAGAAGAGCCAGACGTTACATAAGAGACACAAGGATGTGAAGAACTTACATGAGGAACAGAAGGAGCTATAGACGGAAAAAAAGAAAAGGTTACTGAACAGATAAAGGAGCCACAGACAAAGGAGAAGAAGCAACAAAGGAAACTACAGAAGATGATACAGTAGAAGCTACAAAAGAGACAGAAGCAGCTACAGAAGTGTTAGAATTTGTGCAAGTTACAGAAATCGGGGACAGTTCTACAGAAATTAAAATGGTTAGAAAACCCAATTATTAATGGGACAGGATTATTAAAGTTCCGGAAAAATAAATAAGCCTCAATCTTTACCACTCACTTTTAAAGTGCTTTTCAGTGCTCGGATGCGGTGCAGCTTATCATTGATGACGGGGTCGCTGCATCTTTTAATAAACGACCTCTTGAACTCCTGCTTGGTAGAAGGTCGCTGCTCACCAAAGGCAGACAGGCTGGCTTGTTCCAGAGACTTGTAGAGCTCCTCTAGGCCGTCTGTGCTGGAGCGGTTCTCGTTCTTACTGTCTGAAACACACGCAGCATTTTATTATCTACTCTCACACGCTTGTGGCTTCAAGAGGCAGATCAACAGGGCTTATCTATAATCAACAAGTAATGAGCTGACCAGGACACCTACTATACGGTTCAAAAGAATGTGGACAGCTCTCCAAATGATTGAGATGAGGAGTTTCAGATTAAAGGTACTGTTATCACACAACATACAAAGACATTTTATACGATGGTGGACTTCCAACAGTCTAAGGAAGGCACTTTTCTGTTTCAGCATGAACACATGCTCCATAAAGATATGGTTTGACCATTGTGGTGTGAAGGAACTCGAGTGTCCTGCACAGAGACCTGACCTCAACCCTACTGAATACCTTTGGGATGAATTGGAACACCGATTGTAAGCCCGGTCTTCTCATCCAACATCAGTGCCTGATCTTACAAATGGGCATTTTAGACTATTGTGCTCTTCCAGCCTTGTGGTCACAGTTTGTTGAAGACCCTTTTATGTTCCACCATGACGGTCCCCGTGCATAAAGACATGGTTTGACCATTGTGGTGTGAAGGAACTCGAGTGTCCTGCACAGAGACCTGACCTCAACCCTACTGAACACCTTTGGGATGAATTGGAACACCTATTGTAAGCCCGGTCTTCTCATCCAACATCAGTACCTGACCCTACAAATGGGAATTTTAGACTATTGTGCTCTTCCAGCCTTGTGGTAACAGTTTGGTGAAGACCCTTTTCTGTTCCACCATGACTGTCCCCTGTGTCCAAAGCCATCTTCATAAAGACATGGTGTGACCAGTCTGGTGGAGGAACTCCAGTGTCCTGCATAGAGCCCTGACCTCAACCCTACTACCTGACCTCACAAATGGGACAAATGCCCACAGACACCCTCCAACATTTTGTGAAAAGACCAGAAGAGTTGAGGATGGTATAACTGGGGAGCAACTCCATATTAATGGCCATTGTTTGGGAATGGAATGTCCAAAAGTTGATATTGTTGTGGTGGTCAGGTGTCCACAAACTTTAATAACGATTTCTCTTTTAAGGCCCCTACATTCATTTTACCTTCTCTACTGGAACTGCTGTGCTTCCTCTTTGGTAACTCATCCTCCATCTTTTCTTCTAATGGTTCTGTGTTGTTCTTTGCCCGGTTCTTCCCCCTACCATCCCTGTTCCTTGGCAAGCTTTGGCTGCGCTGCTTTTGCGTTCGAGCATGCGCTGTGTGACTCCGGGGACACTCTGCTAGGGGGAAGGGTCCGTCTTTTTCATGGTTGTGGCGCCTCTGGACTGGTAGCGTGGCTTGCCTGCGCTTTTCTGGCGACATCCCCATCTTGCCCTCCACATTCTCAGAGTCGGTAGGCACCGTCTGTAGGAAGTGGAGCCCGGAACTGGTCAGGGGGGTTTCTATTAGGTCTTGCCAAGACCGGCGCTCTCTGTATGTGGGGCGACACCCTGAGGAGTGCGTGCTGCCGGTGGCGTCCTGCCGCGACTCCTCTGCGGAGGAGTGGGAGTAGGTGGATTCGCTGGAAAAGTGGCGCCCCCCGTGTTTCTGTTCGGGAAAGGGACTTGAAGAATTGCCCTGTGAAAACAAAGTGACATCCAATGGTTTCATGGGTAATGCATAAATTACAACAAAACACCCAATTTTGACCTTTTTACACCAGGTTTCTTTTTTTTAGCCTAATGTGGCATTGCGTGGCAATACCACGGTGTTGAGTGGCCTCAAACTCACCCAGGGTTCTCAGCCAGAGGGGCTGAGTGGCTCCAGGAAGCAATTGCTTGTATCAGGAAAGAACTGTCTTTCCAGTCCTTTCCGGGTTTTCTGGATCACAGTTGGGATCCTGGAGCCGGGAGATTTCTTAGAGCTCTGGGTGGGAGGAAATCTCCATTCCTGGGTCCATGCTTTGGTAGTAACCAGCACCTAATTGTGCACCTGTGCACATCCCTCATGAACAGAGTGCTGGGATGTGTTCAGGGCCCCACCTGGGAGACAGGAGAACTCCACCTAGGAGTCAGTGTGGAGGCCGGTGCAGCAGGTTTGTGAAGCCTATGGTGAGGATTGGCACGTTATTGAGATTGCCTGGGGGAACCAGACAGTGGCCCTGAAGATTGAGGCCGGAGCAGCAGTGCTGCAAGAGAAACTATTAAAAGACTGGGGCACCGTGAGTGTACGGAACAACTCGGTGATTGGTGAGCCGATATATATATTTATATATATATTCTGCTGAAGACAAGCTACTTTTATGTTGAGCTTCCTTGAGTATCTGCTGTTGAAATACCAATAAATGTATACAAGAAAGATAAAGAAAAGCTGGGCTTTAAAAGTGTCCAGACCATACGAAATGCCCGTCAAACCTACATGGTTTTGTATAAAAATATATTTTAATACATAAAGATAATTTGAAGACTTGGTCACATTTAAAATGTCATTGACATGATACAATGTTACATTAAAATCAAGCTACCTCCTTTTGGTGCCCACACACGTGTACATATATTTATACATCATAGACTCCTTGCAAGTCCTAAATCCTGTAATAATTGTATGATCCACTGTGGGCCCAATCTTCTGACGCGTTTCGCAGCTGTATTCTAAGACATTGCATCAAAATAAGTTTAAGTATAATGATCACAAATACCAAATTCTTAATGAAAATAACAATACAAAACCCACTTCATGTTCACCAAGGTGGCTGGATCCTTGTTCCCACATGCTATCTCGCAATCACCGCTTTTCTTTATCTTTCTTGTATACAT
>NW_017308433.1:18810-23207 GCF_000935625.1 Nanorana parkeri | reverse complement strand
TGGTTCAATTCAATTTTGATGCTTGAAATACCAATAAAGACTTTTCGTTCATGGAAAAACGCTGTGCGAGTGCTCAGCGAGCGCCCCAACATCACACTCATTTATAGCTAAGTTTATGTAGCGCTGCACTTTGTAAGATCAGAAGACTGCAAACCCAACAAGCGCATGAGATTCTGCATGGAATATAGTGCAAAGCTTTGGTGGGGAACTACACGTCTCAGCATGTCCAGTAGGGGGTGGAAGCCGAGATGTTCCTCACGAGCTGCTAGGCTGATCTGTGTTTCCTAGAGAAGGCAGCTCATCAGAATTAGACTTGTGCGCCGTCAGAAAATTAGTTTAGTTTCGGGAATATCCGTTATTTCGTAATTCGTGCCCGAAACTCAATTCGGATTCGTACGAAATATGAATTTTCGTTAGTTTCGTCACATTTTCGTTCCCGTTACGGGCATTCGTTATTAGGGATGCACCGATACCACTTTTCTAACATCGAGTACGAGTACCGATACTTTTGATCCAGTACTCGCAGATACCAATTACCGATACTTTTTCTTAAAGGGACAGGTCACATTTTTTTCTAAAGCAATACAAACTAATGCTTTAAGGTCACTTTCTCAATATTATGATTCATGAGATGACGAGGGAGCATGCCGCCGGCTTCCCGGCCAATCAGAATGCCGGGCGCTGCGTCATTACACGGCGCCCCGCTTCCGGATTTGCTAGCTTCCCGACTAATCGGGAAGCCGGGTAGCGCGTCGTTGCACGCTACCCGGCTTCCTGATTGGCCGGGAAGTCGGCTCCATGCTCTCTCATCACAAGTGACAAGAGAGCATGGAGCCGTTTCCTGGCCAATCAGGAAACCAGGCAGCGTGTAATGACGCGCTGCCCGGCTTCCTGATAGAGGAAGTACTCGTGCTAGGTATCGGAGCATTTGGGCGAGTACGAGTACTCACCCAAATACTCGGTATCGGCACCGATACCGATACTAGTATCGGTATCGGTGCATCCCTATTCGTTATGATGAAGTTAAAAAGCAAAAATACCTTTGTTAATATATTGGAGTCGATGGTAGTTCTTTTTTTATCTGAAATACGAAATTCTACCATCGACTCCAATATATTAACAAAGGTATTTTTGCTTTTTAACTTCATCATAACGAATGTCCGTAACGGAACGAAAATACGTTAACGGAATTTCGTATTTCCTGCCTGTGTATTGTAATGCAACTCTCAGCAGCAGAAGAGAAAACCTCCGATTGGTCAACCAAACGAAATACGAAATTCCGTTAACGGATTTCGGATCCGAATTTCGTATTTCGGATAAAAAAAAAAAATCTTGTCATGTTGTTCAACCTCATTTACAGGGGTAATATTAGTTCCCGTTTGAAAGAAATTCGGATCCGAAATTCGTTAACGAAATTTCGTATTTCGGATATAATTCGGAAACTGCCATTCGGATTTCGGATGCTTCCGAATTTATGGAAAATTCGTACGAATTTCGATTCGTAACGAAACGAATCGCACATGTCTAATCAGAATGCCGCGTGATTCACTTACTGTGGAGTTTCGGTGATAGGCGTCGCTCACGGTGGTGGCCGGTTCCTGCTTCAAGGTCATGGAGCCATCAATATCATCCTGGTCGCTCTCGCTCCAGTAATCTGCTAAAGACAAAGGAAATCTAAACTCCACTGGAATACGGGGAGCGTACAAATGACAGAAAATATCTTTCTTTTAAAAAAATCAAAAAGATAAATTGTATTTAAAAATGTACGCGGTCCAGTTTTGGTCGCCGGTACTGAGAAGGGATGTCCTTGAACTGGAGAGAGTCCAGCGGAGGGCAACAAAACTAATTAGGGGAACGGAGGACCAGAGCTATGGAGACAAGGGGGAGGGGCTGGAGGACCAGAGCTATGAGACGAGGCTTCTGACCTTAAACATGTTCACGCTGGAATTAAGGAGGAATATGATTTTCATGTACAAGATGTTCAATGGTGACGGCAACATTGGCAACAAACTGTTTGAGATTAACTCCATTACAAAGACTAGAGGCCGCCACCTAAAGTTGGTGGAGAAAAAATTCCAGCACAAGGGGCGAAGAGGGTTCTTTACAGTAAGAGCGTTTAAGGTCTGGAACTCACTGCCATCGGCCGTCATCTCAGCCAAGAGTGTAGATTTGTTCAAGAAACGTTTGGACAATTTCTTGAGGGACCGTAATATCCGGGGGTACCAGTATCCCTAAGAATGAGATGATGCGCGGACCTATACAGGTTGGACTTGATGGACGTATGTCTTTATTCAACCCCAAATACTATGTAACTATGACTTTTTGTTACTTTTTTTCCGACATTGTTTTCACTTCGGCTAAGACTCGGCACAACTGAGAAACCAAACCGGAGCAGCTTTATAAAAAGGCAAAACTGGGAATAAATCTGTGCCAGCGGTGACACATATTGACACATCGGGACGATATTGATACATCGGGACGATATTGATACATCGGGACGATATTGATACATCGGGACGATATTGATACATCGGGACGATATTGATACATCGGGACGTTGAGGAAATCAGAACAAGTAACTCGGTTTTACCTTCATTGGGCCTGATGTCTTTTTCATCCGGAGTTTATCCAATAGCAGCGAGACCCAGACGGTTCATCCACCTGAAAAAGAAGAATAATTAAAGGTCCACAACATTCCGCTTATCTTTTCAGGCTCACATCATATAACAACTACATGCACGTATATTCAATGATCAATCGCAATATCGGTTTATAACGCCAAATGATTTGTCCACATTTCTTCATTGGATTGTTCCGGATGGTGGAACTCATCAGTATTTTTTAGAACCAGGATTACAGATTGTGGTGATATCATTGTATCTGCCGTCGGGGTCTGATTTCCAGCCATCGTCCTGGTTTTGATTTGTCATACGGATTGCTGCTTGTGAGACTCATCCATGGACTGTGTGTTCTGAATAGGGATGCACCGGTATTGGTGCCGATACCGAGTATTTGGGCAAGTATTCGTACTCGCCAAAATGCTCCGATACCTTCCCCAATACCGTAACTTATGGTCAGAGGAAGATCTCCTCTGATCGGCAGTGCCGTAGGGAAACATGGGGCCAGCTTCCCGTGCGACCAGGAAGCCGGGCGGCGAGTAATGACCCGGCTTCCTGATTGGCCGGGAAGCTGGCTCCTTGCTGATTGGCAGGGAAGCCGGCTTCCCGACCAATCAGCATCGAGCTGGCTGAATACCTGGGTCGATGGCTAGGAAGCTGGCTTTTCAGTCAATCAGTATCAAGTCGGCCGAACAACCTGCTCCATGCTGATTGGCAAGGAAGCTGGCTTTGCAGCCAATCAGGAAGCTGGGAGCTCAGGTCATTAGTCGCCACCTGGCTTCCTGATTGGCCAGGAAGCCAGGTCGATGCTGATTGACTGGGAAGGCGGTTTTCCGGCCAATCACAATCAAGCCGGCCAAACAACATGGAGACCCGGCTTCCTGGACAGGAAGTCCGGCGGCATGTCATTACCCATCTCCCGGATTCCCGATTGCCCGGGAAGCCAGGCTCCATGCCAGCGGAAGCACTGGTATCGGTACTCGGTATCGGCGAGTACGGAAAGCAAAATAAACCAGTATCGGTGCATCCCTGGTTCTGAAGGAATCACAGTTGATAGTGGTGCCCTGCAAAGGTCAACGGCAGAAGAATCCAGTTTAATGCATTTGGAAATTTGGAGCAGAAAAATCCGCCATGGAAATGGGAGTTTTGAGATGCAGGCGGGCCACAGCTGACCTGACTTCACCCTTCCGAAAATGGGGAAAGTTTTTGGACCTTTTACCGCAACTTATGAATTAAAAATCACACACTGAGGAGATCACCGCTAAACCCATCAGGCCATGCCAAGAGCCAGTAAAGATGATTACTCTATAGATGAGGGATAGGCAAACTCCGGCCTTCCTACTGTGGTGCAACTACAAGTCCAATTAGGCATTGCCAGTTTTCAGGCAGGATCAGCAAGTTTTTTTGGACAACAATTGAACACACATAACAAAATACTTCCACGGGTATTAGTAACAGACCAAATATGAGCAGCTGAGTGTTCGAGTTTTGCGTACACAGTCACTGAGTAATACAGTAACTGTAGTTGTGAGGCAGGTCCAGCAGATGGCGCTCCGTCACCAGAATCAGAGGAATGCGACGCATTAAAGGCTCAGTCCACCGTTTGGAAAATCTTCTGATCAATGCGCTATTACTACTTAACCTTCAGAGCATTGCACCTTCGATCGGTGCATCGCGGGGGCAGCGCACAGGCTCGGTCAATGTTCTCCCCATGACTCAGGTCCGTACAGAAGTATAGACCTGAGCTGGAGGAAGTGCGGCTGGACTACATGGGGGCGC
>NW_017308433.1:14183-17005 GCF_000935625.1 Nanorana parkeri | reverse complement strand
GTACGCGGTCCAGTTTTGGTCGCCGGTACTGAGAAGGGATGTCCTTGAACTGGAGAGAGTCCAGCGGAGGGCAACAAAACTAATTAGGGGAACGGAGGACCAGAGCTATGGAGACAAGGGGGAGGGGCTGGAGGACCAGAGCTATGAGACGAGGCTTCTGACCTTAAACATGTTCACGCTGGAATTAAGGAGGAATATGATTTTCATGTACAAGATGTTCAATGGTGACGGCAACATTGGCAACAAACTGTTTGAGATTAACTCCATTACAAAGACTAGAGGCCGCCACCTAAAGTTGGTGGAGAAAAAATTCCAGCACAAGGGGCGAAGAGGGTTCTTTACAGTAAGAGCGGTTAAGGTCTGGAACTCACTGCCATCGGCCGTCATCTCAGCCAAGAGTGTAGATTTGTTCAAGAAACGTTTGGACAATTTCTTGAGGGACCGTAATATCCGGGGGTACCAGTATCCCTAAGAATGAGATGATGCGCGGACCTATACAGGTTGGACTTGATGGACGTATGTCTTTATTCAACTCCAAATACTATGTAACTATGACTTTTTGTTACTTTTTTTCCGACATTGTTTTCACTTCGGCTAAGACTCGGCACAACTGAGAAACCAAACCGGAGCAGCTTTATAAAAAGGCAAAACTGGGAATAAATCTGTGCCAGCGGTGACACATATTGACACATCGGGACGATATTGATACATCGGGACGATATTGATACATCGGGACGATATTGATACATCGGGACGATATTGATACATCGGGACGATATTGATACATCGGGACGTTGAGGAAATCAGAACAAGTAACTCGGTTTTACCTTCATTGGGCCTGATGTCTTTTTCATCCGGAGTGTATCCAATAGCAGCGAGACCCAGACGGTTCATCCACCTGAAAAAGAAGAATAATTAAAGGTCCACAACATTCCGCTTATCTTTTCAGGCTCACATCATATAACAACTACATGCACGTATATTCAATGATCAATCGCAATATCGGTTTATAACGCCAAATGATTTGTCCACATTTCTTCATTGGATTGTTCCGGATGGTGGAACTCATCAGTATTTTTTAGAACCAGGATTACAGATTGTGGTGATATCATTGTATCTGCCGTCGGGGTCTGATTTCCAGCCATCGTCCTGGTTTTGATTTGTCATACGGATTGCTGCTTGTGAGACTCATCCATGGACTGTGTGTTCTGAATAGGGATGCACCGGTATTGGTGCCGATACCGAGTATTTGGGCAAGTATTCGTACTCGCCAAAATGCTCCGATACCTTCCCCAATACCGTAACTTATGGTCAGAGGAAGATCTCCTCTGATCGGCAGTGCCGTAGGGAAACATGGGGCCAGCTTCCCGTGCGACCAGGAAGCCGGGCGGCGAGTAATGACCCGGCTTCCTGATTGGCCGGGAAGCTGGCTCCTTGCTGATTGGCAGGGAAGCCGGCTTCCCGACCAATCAGCATCGAGCTGGCTGAATACCTGGGTCGATGGCTAGGAAGCTGGCTTTTCAGTCAATCAGTATCAAGTCGGCCGAACAACCTGCTCCATGCTGATTGGCAAGGAAGCTGGCTTTGCAGCCAATCAGGAAGCTGGGAGCTCAGGTCATTAGTCGCCACCTGGCTTCCTGATTGGCCAGGAAGCCAGGTCGATGCTGATTGACTGGGAAGGCGGTTTTCCGGCCAATCACAATCAAGCCGGCCAAACAACATGGAGACCCGGCTTCCTGGACAGGAAGTCCGGCGGCATGTCATTACCCATCTCCCGGATTCCCGATTGCCCGGGAAGCCATTCACAGCCCCTCCTACCGGCTCCTAAACTTCACTGTGTGACCTGGAACTGTCAGTGGCAGTTAGGTCACAGTGCTAGGGGCATGTGATTGCACATATTAACCTCTTACCGTCAGCTCCTGCTGGCCCTTTAAGAGGTTCTAAACACCAAAGGGCCGGTAGGATGGGCTCCTGATCATGTGATCACTTTGAATGCCACAGCCCCTCCTACCGGCTCCTTAACTTCACTGTGTGACCGGGAACTGTCAGTGAGGTCACAGTGCTGGGGCCATGTGATTGCACATATTAACCTCTTACCGTCAGCTCCTGCTGGCCCTTTAAGAGGTTCTAAACACCAAAAGGCCGGTAGGATGGGCTCCTGATCATGTGATCACTTTGGATGTCACAGCCCCTCCTACCGGCTCCTAAACTTCACTGTGTGACCGGGAACTGTCAGTGGCAGTGAGGTCACAGTGCTGGGAGCATGTGATTAAACATATTAAACTCTGTCAGCTCCTGCTGGCCCTTTTAAGAGGTTCTAAACACCAAAGACCGGTAGTATGGTCTCCTGATCATGTGATCACTTTGGCTCTCACAGCCCCTCCTAGCCGGCTTCCGCTATTCACTGTGTGACCGGGAGACACTGAGGGCACACGATCGAACGCACTCTAAGCACAAAATTGTCTGCTGAGCGCTGTGGTGTGCATTGTTCTATTGATAGACAACTGGCAGAGCCATTGGCCCCCAGGAATCTCTGTGAGCTTTCGTTCTATGTGAATAGAGGCCAAAAAATGTTCTCAGTATATTTTCTTTCTAGGCCGATTGTAATGTAATACTGCGTTATGGCCACTAGATGGCTCTGAGGAGCACAGGAAATACATATTTTCTATGCTCCTCAGCTCCATCTAGTGGCCACCGTGTGGTATTACATTTGACATGAATAGAAAATACACTAAGAACGTTCGTTTTGGCCTCTATTCGCACAGAACGAATGTTCACAGAGATTTACAAGGCGATTAACTCTGCACATTGTTTATAAATTG
>NW_017308433.1:7746-13804 GCF_000935625.1 Nanorana parkeri | reverse complement strand
CCCGGCTTCCTGATAGAGGAAGTACTCGTGCTAGGTATCGGAGCATTTGGGCGAGTACGAGTACTCACCCAAATACTCGGTATCGGCACCGATACCGATACTAGTATGGGTATCTGTGCATCCCTATTCGTTATGATGAAGTTAAAAAGCAAAAATACCTTTGTTAATATATTGGAGTCGATGGTAGTTCTTTTTTTATCTGAAATACGAAATTCTACCATCGACTCCAATATATTAACAAAGGTATTTTTGCTTTTTAACTTCATCATAACGAATGTCCGTAACGGAACGAAAATACGTTAACGGAATTTCGTATTTCCTGCCTGTGTATTGTAATGCAACTCTCAGCAGCAGAAGAGAAAACCTCCGATTGGTCAACCAAACGAAATACGAAATTCCGTTAACGGATTTCGGATCCGAATTTCGTATTTCGGATAAAAAAAAAAAATCTTGTCATGTTGTTCAACCTCATTTACAGGGGTAATATTAGTTCCCGTTTGAAAGAAATTCGGATCCGAAATTCGTTAACGAAATTTCGTATTTCGGATATAATTCGGAAACTGCCATTCGGATTTCGGATGCTTCCGAATTTATGGAAAATTCGTACGAATTTCGATTCGTAACGAAACGAATCGCACATGTCTAATCAGAATGCCGCGTGATTCACTTACTGTGGAGTTTCGGTGATAGGCGTCGCTCACGGTGGTGGCCGGTTCCTGCTTCAAGGTCATGGAGCCATCAATATCATCCTGGTCGCTCTCGCTCCAGTAATCTGCTAAAGACAAAGGAAATCTAAACTCCACTGGAATACGGGGAGCGTACAAATGACAGAAAATATCTTTCTTTTAAAAAAATCAAAAAGATAAATTGTATTTAAAAATGTACGCGGTCCAGTTTTGGTCGCCGGTACTGAGAAGGGATGTCCTTGAACTGGAGAGAGTCCAGCGGAGGGCAACAAAACTAATTAGGGGAACGGAGGACCAGAGCTATGGAGACAAGGGGGAGGGGCTGGAGGACCAGAGCTATGAGACGAGGCTTCTGACCTTAAACATGTTCACGCTGGAATTAAGGAGGAATATGATTTTCATGTACAAGATGTTCAATGGTGACGGCAACATTGGCAACAAACTGTTTGAGATTAACTCCATTACAAAGACTAGAGGCCGCCACCTAAAGTTGGTGGAGAAAAAATTCCAGCACAAGGGGCGAAGAGGGTTCTTTACAGTAAGAGCGGTTAAGGTCTGGAACTCACTGCCATCGGCCGTCATCTCAGCCAAGAGTGTAGATTTGTTCAAGAAACGTTTGGACAATTTCTTGAGGGACCGTAATATCCGGGGGTACCAGTATCCCTAAGAATGAGATGATGCGCGGACCTATACAGGTTGGACTTGATGGACGTATGTCTTTATTCAACCCCAAATACTATGTAACTATGACTTTTTGTTACTTTTTTTCCGACATTGTTTTCACTTCGGCTAAGACTCGGCACAACTGAGAAACCAAACCGGAGCAGCTTTATAAAAAGGCAAAACTGGGAATAAATCTGTGCCAGCGGTGACACATATTGACACATCGGGACGATATTGATACATCGGGACGATATTGATACATCGGGACGATATTGATACATCGGGACGATATTGATACATCGGGACGATATTGATACATCGGGACGTTGAGGAAATCAGAACAAGTAACTCGGTTTTACCTTCATTGGGCCTGATGTCTTTTTCATCCGGAGTGTATCCAATAGCAGCGAGACCCAGACGGTTCATCCACCTGAAAAAGAAGAATAATTAAAGGTCCACAACATTCCGCTTATCTTTTCAGGCTCACATCATATAACAACTACATGCACGTATATTCAATGATCAATCGCAATATCGGTTTATAACGCCAAATGATTTGTCCACATTTCTTCATTGGATTGTTCCGGATGGTGGAACTCATCAGTATTTTTTAGAACCAGGATTACAGATTGTGGTGATATCATTGTATCTGCCGTCGGGGTCTGATTTCCAGCCATCGTCCTGGTTTTGATTTGTCATACGGATTGCTGCTTGTGAGACTCATCCATGGACTGTGTGTTCTGAATAGGGATGCACCGGTATTGGTGCCGATACCGAGTATTTGGGCAAGTATTCGTACTCGCCAAAATGCTCCGATACCTTCCCCAATACCGTAACTTATGGTCAGAGGAAGATCTCCTCTGATCGGCAGTGCCGTAGGGAAACATGGGGCCAGCTTCCCGTGCGACCAGGAAGCCGGGCGGCGAGTAATGACCCGGCTTCCTGATTGGCCGGGAAGCTGGCTCCTTGCTGATTGGCAGGGAAGCCGGCTTCCCGACCAATCAGCATCGAGCTGGCTGAATACCTGGGTCGATGGCTAGGAAGCTGGCTTTTCAGTCAATCAGTATCAAGTCGGCCGAACAACCTGCTCCATGCTGATTGGCAAGGAAGCTGGCTTTGCAGCCAATCAGGAAGCTGGGAGCTCAGGTCATTAGTCGCCACCTGGCTTCCTGATTGGCCAGGAAGCCAGGTCGATGCTGATTGACTGGGAAGGCGGTTTTCCGGCCAATCACAATCAAGCCGGCCAAACAACATGGAGACCCGGCTTCCTGGACAGGAAGTCCGGCGGCATGTCATTACCCATCTCCCGGATTCCCGATTGCCCGGGAAGCCAGGCTCCATGCCAGCGGAAGCACTGGTATCGGTACTCGGTATCGGCGAGTACGGAAAGCAAAATAAACCAGTATCGGTGCATCCCTGGTTCTGAAGGAATCACAGTTGATAGTGGTGCCCTGCAAAGGTCAACGGCAGAAGAATCCAGTTTAATGCATTTGGAAATTTGGAGCAGAAAAATCCGCCATGGAAATGGGAGTTTTGAGATGCAGGCGGGCCACAGCTGACCTGACTTCACCCTTCCGAAAATGGGGAAAGTTTTTGGACCTTTTACCGCAACTTATGAATTAAAAATCACACACTGAGGAGATCACCGCTAAACCCATCAGGCCATGCCAAGAGCCAGTAAAGATGATTACTCTATAGATGAGGGATAGGCAAACTCCGGCCTTCCTACTGTGGTGCAACTACAAGTCCAATTAGGCATTGCCAGTTTTCAGGCAGGATCAGCAAGTTTTTTTGGACAACAATTGAACACACATAACAAAATACTTCCACGGGTATTAGTAACAGACCAAATATGAGCAGCTGAGTGTTCGAGTTTTGCGTACACAGTCACTGAGTAATACAGTAACTGTAGTTGTGAGGCAGGTCCAGCAGATGGCGCTCCGTCACCAGAATCAGAGGAATGCGACGCATTAAAGGCTCAGTCCACCGTTTGGAAAATCTTCTGATCAATGCGCTATTACTACTTAACCTTCAGAGCATTGCACCTTCGATCGGTGCATCGCGGGGGCAGCGCACAGGCTCGGTCAATGTTCTCCCCATGACTCAGGTCCGTACAGAAGTATAGACCTGAGCTGGAGGAAGTGCGGCTGGACTACATGGGGGCGCAGGAAAAAGGGATCGCTGGCGCGGCTGTACACACTCCCTCTGCCGTGATGCTACATGGGACTGTGGGAGCAATCCCGGTGAATGGAGGACTATGGGTGTGATTCACCAATAGTTCAAGGAAAGAGGCGGCTTCATCCCTACAGAATGAAATCCCACACGCTGCGCTCAGGTGACCTGAGGTGACTGGACCAACTTTCCCCCCCCCCCAAAAAAAAATATCTAGATTCTAAAGAAATGACTTTTTATCACCCGGCGGAGCAGAGACTCCATTCCATATTACACAGCAACCTATTACCGTCAGCTCCTGCTGGCCCTTTAAGAGGTTCTAAACACCAAAGGATGGGCTCCTAATCATGTGATCACTTTGGATGTCACAGCCCCTCCTACCGGCTCCTAAACTTCACTGTGTGACCTGGAACTGTCAGTGGCAGTTAGGTCACAGTGCTAGGGGCATGTGATTGCACATATTAACCTCTTACCGTCAGCTCCTGCTGGCCCTTTAAGAGGTTCTAAACACCAAAGGGCCGGTAGGATGGGCTCCTGATCATGTGATCACTTTGAATGCCACAGCCCCTCCTACCGGCTCCTTAACTTCACTGTGTGACCGGGAACTGTCAGTGAGGTCACAGTGCTGGGGCCATGTGATTGCACATATTAACCTCTTACCGTCAGCTCCTGCTGGCCCTTTAAGAGGTTCTAAACACCAAAAGGCCGGTAGGATGGGCTCCTGATCATGTGATCACTTTGGATGTCACAGCCCCTCCTACCGGCTCCTAAACTTCACTGTGTGACCGGGAACTGTCAGTGGCAGTGAGGTCACAGTGCTGGGAGCATGTGATTAAACATATTAAACTCTGTCAGCTCCTGCTGGCCCTTTTAAGAGGTTCTAAACACCAAAGACCGGTAGTATGGTCTCCTGATCATGTGATCACTTTGGCTCTCACAGCCCCTCCTAGCCGGCTTCCGCTATTCACTGTGTGACCGGGAGACACTGAGGGCACACGATCGAACGCACTCTAAGCACAAAATTGTCTGCTGAGCGCTGTGGTGTGCATTGTTCTATTGATAGACAACTGGCAGAGCCATTGGCCCCCAGGAATCTCTGTGAGCTTTCGTTCTATGTGAATAGAGGCCAAAAAATGTTCTCAGTATATTTTCTTTCTAGGCCGATTGTAATGTAATACTGCGTTATGGCCACTAGATGGCTCTGAGGAGCACAGGAAATACATATTTTCTATGCTCCTCAGCTCCATCTAGTGGCCACCGTGTGGTATTACATTTGACATGAATAGAAAATACACTAAGAACGTTCGTTTTTCACCCCTGGCTTTAGTGCTTGTTAACTCTAGGGGTAGAGGAATAAGGTGCAAGGCTGGGTTCACACCTAGGCGTATCGAATACGCGCGTTTGTCACGCGTTCCGTGCCGCGCGTTTTTACAGCGATTTGCCGCAAGGGCTGCCTGGCTGTATCCCAATGGATACGCGCGGCAAATACGCCCCCAAAGAAGCTCCTGTACTTCTTTGGGCGTAGGGCGTTCCTACGCGCTGTAAAACGCTCAGGTGGGAACTATGCCCATAGGCAATCATTGGTTTTCACGTGCTGAGCGTTTTACAGAGCGTAGGAACGCGCAGGTGTGAACCAGGCCTAATGCTTTCCTTAGTCCTCCCATTGGCCTCCTCCGTTCTGTGTGACCAGTCCCCACCAAGCTTCTTCACTTGGTGGGGACCTCTGGCCAGCATCATGAATTAGAATGCAGGATCAATAATCCATGATACCTGGTGATCCTGCCATGAAGGTCCTTGTCCAAGCACTTCCTGTTTAAAGGAGAACTATGAGGGGGGAGGGGCTTTCCACTCACCTCATAGTTCTAGCCGACCTGTGACAATCAGACTGTCACAGGTCGGCTCAGTAGATCGGGAGGTGAGCTGAACACATACCGGCGATCGCTCCCCTCTCGATCCTGTCACGGCTCTCTGCTGTGACAGGGGGAGGGGCTGGATTCCCCCCTCCGATCCGCCAACGCTGACTGGCGGAACGGACGGGGGGCGGGTACAGCTGGCTCTGCCTCTAGATAGGTCCCGAGTCCATGTCGGCATCCGCTCCGGCTGCGGCGTCTCAGTATACCGCGAGCTGTAGCTCCCTATATACTGAGCTTAGGGTGACGGGAGGACGCTAGTTTGTGTCCTCCCGTTACCCTAAGGAGAACTATGGGGGAAAACACTGACCCGATAGTTCTCCTTTAAGGATGACAACACTTCCTGTCTCCCAGTTGTGCTCCCGCGTTGTCACCATGTAACACAGGCTTGCAGCAAATAGGACAAGGGGACCTTTTCACAAACATTATGCAGGAAGTGACCGTTGTCGTCACCACGAGTGAAGAAGCTGCGAGAGATCATCATCAGCGCCGAGACACAATACAGGATCATGAATCTGGTTTACAGACCAGAGAGCTCTATTTGAGTTCCCTGATAGGCGATGACATCATATAGGGAACGGTATATTTATAATTGTTTTGTTCTTTTTCACATGTTTGTAAATATTT
>NW_017308433.1:6379-7697 GCF_000935625.1 Nanorana parkeri | reverse complement strand
GGGTGCTGCACAGTTTTATTGTATCTTTTTATAATACAATGATTTTTTTTCACACAGTTTTTGGACATTTGGCTGACCAATCCTTCTGGGGACTTTGCTTCAGCCATGTGACTGTCATTTTTCTCAGATAAAAACTGTCATTTAAAAAAAAAAAATAACTATCCTCGGCCTTTGGTGTGTTAGCATTGTGAATTCGGCCTACGCGAGAGGACATAGCCCCGACATATATCTCAGACCTCATCTCAAAGTATCACCCTAACCGTCCCCTCCGCTCTTCCAAAGACCTCCTGCTTTCCAGCTCACTCGTCAACTCCTCCCATGCTCGCCTCCAGGACTTCTCTAGAGTCTCCCTCTGGAACTCTTTACCCCAACCTGTCCGTCTATCTCCCACCTTGACTGCCTTTAGGAGATCCCTTAAGACTCATCTCTTCGGGGAAGCCGATCCCACCTCAACCTAACCACTCAACCATCACGTTCTCAAACAATTCATCCCCACACAGCTCCCTCCTCATGTATCACTGGCCCCTCCCCTTTTAGATTGTAAGCTCTCAGGGGCAGGGCCCTCCTTACCATCTTGTCTTGATTTGTATTGTGATGTCTTCCTTATATTGTGAAGCGCTGCGCACACTGTTGGCGCTTTATAAATGCCGTATAATTATAATGATGTGTGTGTTTACATTGTGTATAATAATAATAATAGCCGGACTGGGGGCATGTAATTACACATATTAATCTCTTACCGTCAGCTCCTGCTGGCCCTTTAATAGGTTCTAAACACCAAAGGCCGGTAGGATGGGCTCCTGATCATGTGATCACTTTGAATGAATGTCACAGCCCCTCCTACCAGTTGTTTATGAATAGACCCCAATGTCTTATATTCATGCAGGGCCACCATCGGGGGGGTACGGGCGATACTTATGTAAGGGGTCCGGGCAGCCTGGGGGGCCCGCCCGGGACCCTTACATGAGTATCGGCCGACGGTGAAAGGCGAGGAGGCGGCCGGGCCCCCGCAGCGCCGGAGGAGGCCTGGCCCTAGCAGCGCAGGACCCCAGCATTGCCACTCCAGCAGCTTCGAGACCTTCGAGCAATCACCTCCCTCCTCTTCTGATGTCGCAACGTCACGTCATCGAGCTTCCTACATGTCAGAACTTACAGCTGCTCATTGACTGTCGGCCCTTTCACCACGACAGACCAGAGAACTTCACGGGTGGTCCCCAAAAAACACACGGCAGCACAATGCACAGGTGTGAACGGGCCCCATGGGAAAGGACGGCAGTCCTCTTGTCGTGTGTCCGGGGACTGATTCCTCTATCTTCGG
>NW_017308433.1:5041-6253 GCF_000935625.1 Nanorana parkeri | reverse complement strand
CGCAGCACTTGGGGGATTGGACTGCCTTGTCTGGCGCTCGCTCCCTTATATTGATAAATAGAGTCTATTTTTAGCCCGGCCGCTGCCTGATATCTCGCTGCTCAGCAAACCGTTTCCGTGCAAGGCAAAGCAATTATGATTGCACCTCTCCCAAGAGTTTATTTATCGGAGGGCCTAATGCGGGGGAGGACGGACAGAATTCTACGGCGCTTGGAGTGCCGGCATTGTGCTCGCGGACCATGTGACCATCGTGTGTGTATATCGCGCGCTCCGATCTCAAAAATGACATATTCTCCTCTCTGTACCTCTGTCACCCGGCGGAGCAGAGACTCCATTCCATATTACACAGCAACCTATCCCCTTCAGTCTTCTATCTGACCTCCGTCCTTCCCTCCTGAGTTCAGGTGACAATCTGGCCCCGCCATCATCCTGTTGGCGGTCAGGCGTGTGTGTGCGGCGCGCGCCGTTCTCCAGAGCGACGTTTTGTTTTGTTTCCTGCGGATTCATGTCACGCTGTCGCTCTCCCTCGTGAGGCCGTCCCATTAGCGGGAATGTCACAGACACAATGCGAGATGACAATCACCGAGGTGTCGCCCCTCCGCGCTGTCTCTGCAATGTCACCGCCGCCGTTGCGCGCCGCCGATATCACACGCGGTTAAGTGACAGCCGTGTCATCTGCAATCCAGTCGACTCTCTGACACCCGCCGGAAAAAAACAAATATAAGGAGACGAGACGTAAACTCTGCGTTCTATTTACTGCTCGGAGGGACGCCGCAAAGTCCACGGGAAATTATTTGATCGATTTTTCATATTTCCTCCGTAAAGGACGGCGGCCTCCGATCCAGATACATGGTATAAAACAGGGCGGGGCTTATCTCATTGTCAAATCACAGCGGGAGAGAGATTCATTCTCCCAAGCTGAGATCACATGACACAGATCAGCCCCTTGCTGCAGTCTCTCACCTTTTTACCTGCTGGAAAATTAAAATGTTGCAGTCTGAGCACTGGGGGAGGGGAGACCGAGGAAATGCTTCCTCCTGCCTGCAGCAGACTGATCACTGGGGGAGGGGAGGCTGAGGAAATGCTTCCTCCTGCCTGCAGCAGACTGATCACTGGGGGAGGGGAGGCTGAGGAAATGCTTCCTCCTGCCTGCAGCAGACTGATCACTGGGGGAGGGGAGGCTGAGGAAATGCTTCCTCCTGCCTGCAGCAG
>NW_017308433.1:0-1539 GCF_000935625.1 Nanorana parkeri | reverse complement strand
CCCTTCAGTCTTCTATCTGACCTCCGTCCTCCCCTTCAGTCTTCTATCTGACCTCCGTCCTCCCCTTCAGTCTTCTATCTGACCTCCGTCCTTCCCTCCTGAGTTCAGGTGACAATCTGGCCCCGCCATCATCCTGTTGGCGGTCAGGCGTGTGTGTGCGGCGCGCGCCGTTCTCCAGAGCGACGTTTTGTTTTGTTTCCTGCGGATTCATGTCACGCTGTCGCTCTCCCTCGTGAGGCCGTCCCATTAGCGGGAATGTCACAGACACAATGCGAGATGACAATCACCGAGGTGTCGCCCCTCCGCGCTGTCTCTGCAATGTCACCGCCGCCGTTGCGCGCCGCCGATATCACACGCGGTTAAGTGACAGCCGTGTCATCTGCAATCCAGTCGACTCTCTGACACCCGCCGGAAAAAAACAAATATAAGGAGACGAGACGTAAACTCTGCGTTCTATTTACTGCTCGGAGGGACGCCGCAAAGTCCACGGGAAATTATTTGATCGATTTTTCATATTTCCTCCGTAAAGGACGGCGGCCTCCGATCCAGATACATGGTATAAAACAGGGCGGGGCTTATCTCATTGTCAAATCACAGCGGGAGAGAGATTCATTCTCCCAAGCTGAGATCACATGACACAGATCAGCCCCTTGCTGCAGCCTCTCACCTTTTGACCTGCTGGAAAATTAAAATGTTGCAGTCTGATCACTGGGGGAGGGGAGACCGAGGAAATGCTTCCTCCTGCCTGCAGCAGACTGATCACTGGGGGAGGGGAGGCTGAGGAAATGCTTCCTCCTGCCTGCAGCAGACTGATCACTGGGGGAGGGGAGGCTGAGGAAATGCTTCCTCCTGCCTGCAGCAGACTGATCTCTGAGGAAATGCTTCCTCCTGCCTGCAGCAGGCTGATCACTGGGGGGAGGGGAGGCTGAGGAAATGCTTCCTCCTGCCTGCGGCAGGCTGATCACTGGGGGAGGGGAGACTGAGGAAATGCTTCCTCCTGCCTGCAGCAGGCTGATCACTGGGGGGAGGGGAGACTGAGGAAATGCTTCCTCCTGCCTGCAGCAGGCTGATCACTGGGGGGAGGGGAGGCTGATGAGGGGAAAATGATGTGTCAGGAGTTTATTCTCGCAGACTTGTATGGACAGGTCCTCTTTACTGTTCTCTCTGATTTCGGGGTATTTTCCTTCAGAATGTTACATTGTATTTCCCGGACACAACCCTCCCCCGACAATGGCCGGCCGCCAGCAGCAGGTTCCCGGAGTACTGCGGCGTGTCGCGGGCGAGCGTTATACAATGAGCACGCACCTTCGGTTCTCTCGTCCTACCTGTTCATCTCCTCCAGACAATCCGTCGCAAAGAAGAAACTCTTAATCTTCGGGTGACACGCTTTGAAGGCGCTGCGAAGGAAACACAAAAATATTCTCATTTCCTGGCAGCTGATGAGGAGAGCGAAACGCGCCGGAGGTGACGATGTACCGCTCCCGCTCATAGCACACACATGTGACACAATCATACAATGTGACACAATCATACAATGTG
>NW_017308432.1:169085-199844 GCF_000935625.1 Nanorana parkeri | reverse complement strand
GATTCAAGCGTCCATCTTGGTCCCGCTTCAGGCCACGCCCCTATTTTTCTACTTTTTAAACTATTTTTCTGTCCTGCTCGGTCCCACAGAGAGACTGAGTAGAACAGCCGAGCCGAATGCCGCTCAGCGGCATTCGGCTATTCACTCACTGCTGTTCGGCATCTATAAGAATAGACCGAACAGCAGCGAGTAGCCTGCCGGAGGTTCGGCTTAGCCGATCCAGATGTTGGATCAGCTGAGTCGAACTCCTTCTGCACTTCGGGTCGGCTGAACATGCTGAGCATGTTCGGTTTACCCGAAGCCACCCGATGTATGGCTGATTTCAGCCGATGTATGGCTGATTTCAGCCGATATATGGCTGAAATCAGCCGTACAAGCCTGAAGTGAATATCCGAACTTCACTTCGGGTCGGTTATTCACTCGGCAGCCATCGGCAGCTTAGTGAATAGACCCCTATGTGACTTTCGGCACAGTGGGTGTCTGATCCAAGGAGCTGGTTGGAAAATCTTCAAAATGAACAGAGCGTTCGGCTAACTTCGCTTCAGGTCAGTCATTCACTCGGCTGCCTACGGCAGCTTAGTAAATAGACCCCATAGACAGTCCGTAGACAGCTCAATTTTCCTACCAGTATGTGCATCTGTTTGGATGCAGTCACTGTTTGGATGATAATTCTCCACCCGGCCCAGTTGATATTTAAATCATTTTTTTTTTCGTGGTGGGTGGAAAATTATTGGGCGAATGGTGACTGTATCCAATCAATGCAGATACTGTTTGAGTATTCAGGCATCTGTTGGGGAGCATTCAGGCAGCCAGCAGATGGAGTTTTCTATTTGGCATAGATGGGGGAATCTATAAATTTTCTGTTCTGTATAGCTAGCTTAAATGTTTATTTAAAGTGAGATTAAAGTCAAAATGTTTTTAAGCTATATCAAATCCCGATTAAATCAATGGATGCTGCTCACTGATGTTTAAGTTTTAGTTTGGTGCCGAATCAGCTGGTCCCCAGAGCCCTGGCCCTGATATCCTGTTTTAGGGCGGCTCCATTCCCTTGCAGTGTCCTATAGAGCCACCCTTGTGTGTGCTAGTAAGCTGTGTGTGTCTCCTTTGTGTACACTTGTTAAACGGTTAAAAAAAATGTCTCTCTAAACTGTCCATCTGTGATGCTTGGGTGGATTGGTGAATGTATGTGAACACAGTAACCCTTACTCATTGACAAAAAATGTGAAGTGTAAAATAAAGAATAACAAGCTTTTGACAAGTGCTTTATTAAAAAATAAGTCCCACGATGTAAATCCATCGTCAATCACATCATCCAGCTAAGTACATCCACGTCAATCATGATGTATGATGCCCGCCGTCCAGCAAAAAAAAACAAACACACTGACCAACAACACATCTGCACATGATGGGCTCCTCAATGTGCATGACAAATCCTGGCCCAGAAGCTGGATATAAACAAATGGGGGGTGGTAATGACATAATTGACCTAAAATGGTCCCATGGCCATGGCCACATTTGGTCAGTGATTTCATTGCTTTGCTTTCTGGACAGTAAAACTGGAGTTTCTGCGCTTCTGAAGGCAGTTTTATGCGTCGGGTCTAACATAATGACAGACTCTCTTTGCTCACAAAGCTTATCTCACGAGCCAATAAATAGGCAATGCTTATCAGATTGCCTGATATAAAATGATCAAAAAGGGAAGCATTTTCAAATCTCTATCAGAATAACTATGGAATCAATAAAAGAAGAGTAATTATAATTTTATTTCTAATTTAATTTTTTTTAATAGTAACAACATGAGATGCATTGGATGTTAAAAAGTACAGAGAGAGCAAAGTGAAATGTGAAAGTTCACAGCACTCTTGATTTACGCTTGAAATCATCAATTTACTGTAATATTCCAATTCCATGCGATGTAGGATAGTACACGCACACACACTGACACATGCACACTTTTTTCTCCCTGACAAATATATTGATCTGTCCAGCATTTATTCAGAAGGAGACAATGTGACACTTTTACATGTAACAAAAGGCACAGTGTCATGTCAGCTGACCTAAATTTTGCCCAAATTGACAGTGTTACAAAAAAACCCCCTTCAAGCTTAATTTTTTTAGGTCAGCAAAAATACTGCAGAATGAAAGAGAAATGTGGCTTACAGCAGCCATCTCCACGGTCTATAGGAAAAGAAAAATACTGTACATCCTTTATTACAATTTTTTTTCTTATGTTGCTTCTTGGTGGAGATGAAAGGGGAAGAAAGTCTCCCCATCTGCTAGGTCAAGCCTACAAGACACATTCTGTCTGGTCTTAAAAGCAGAAACAGCCTTGCCTGTGGGATGCCTATAATTATTATGTGCAAGAGCCTTGTGCCTGTTGACGCTCATTGTTCTGCTAACACAAGCCTGAATGAGAACAGTGGCTTCAGGCTGTGAGTTGATAAAGTGCAACTTTTCGATTTTGTTCGGGCATTATGCGAAATCTGTGAGTGACATCTTTGGCCTTCCTTTGGGCTCAGCAGATTGAATCTGTCAAGCTGAGTTAAACAATGGATAAAGGACATAACCTTAGCATAGGCTGTCATTTTTCCTTACTAATTCAAACTACATTTAATCAATGGGAAGTCATTCCTTGTTTGTTTAAGTCTTCTATACAATGGATAGTCGGAATACTCAAGCAATTTGTCTTTGCCCTGCCCCTTTCCCCCTTTTGGCCTTTACAACAATAAGTAACGCTAAAAGGATCAAGATGAAATTGCCAAGTGACAAACCTTCAGTGAGGTCTATAATATCTGTGCCCTTGCAAGTTCAACGCTAATAACCCGAGAGGCAGTTTATCAGACAAAAGACAGAAATGTAAAAATGAAGTCGTCTAGGATGGTTAGATCAGTGAAATGATCACTGTGTTACTGAAAGGAGCTACCGTACATCATTCTGCATTAATGGATAAAATAATATATTCATTGATTTCCATGCTGCTTCTATTGAGGTGAGGTTATTGTTTTATGTGTAAGTTTTAACATGATTTCATCCTTTGTAAAAGCTCATTGCTGTTCATTCCAAAATCCTTATCACAGTAGAAAACAATGCGGTAAATGGGGATGAGGGGATTAGTTCTCCTGAACAGGGATTGGCATTGGGATGGACTAATGCACAGTGGGTGAATGTTGGCTATGCATCAGGAATTTACCTGGGTAAACTAATCCAATCAGTGGTAAAATGGTAAAGTGGCCCTTCGAAACTGCAATCATAATTCAAATGCGGTTTGCATTTCCGTTCTACATAGTTGGCGAGGCCATTCAAATAATATCTTCATGTGCCAAGTATACAGAAGTGTTAAAGTGGAACTAAAATTCCACAGTAAAAAAATTGCAAGGGGTTACAGTTTTTTGGCAAAAGAGACATGCAAAGTCTCTCCCCCCAATAAATAAATACATGGATAAATTGTCCCATGCTCCTAGCGATTTTGTGCTTTTCATGTACACTGCAAAAAAAATCTAGCTCATTTTCTGCATGCTGGGTGTAATCCTGTGTGCATGTACAAGAGTTACATCAGTGCCCATCCAATGGTTAAAAAAGAGCATTGCAGGACCTAATAGGAGTGCCTATGGCATTCAACAGTTTTGGGAATGCCAGATGCCTGTGTTTTCCACTATGCTACCTTTCTTCAACCCCTAGGTCAATGCTGAGTTCTCTAGTGATATAGTGGTCAGAGGAATGTACCACAGTTAATGCTGTGGTGAGAGTATCAAAGTGCAAATTTGTCCACTGTGAACTGATTTTATATGCTGGATGCCTTTTTTTGCTCTGATCCCACAGCGTATGGGGATTTGTGACCTGTTGATTTGTTTGGTGCATTCGCATTTTATTCCTTAGCAAATCAGTCACTTTTTTGTTTTAATTTTCAATTAAAATGGTGACACATGCACTTTTTTACCTTATCAGAACAGAAGGCAAAAAAAGCAGCATTACCTTGATGTTCAATGTCCTTAACATACTAAAACGTCTCCGTATGCAATAAACATAAGTGTATGATCATCTTGAAAGGTTCAGGGATTGCATTCGCTATGCACACCTACATCATGTGATCCCGTGGTGAATGCCTACCTTAGCGATTTATAATTTTTCTTGTTCATGTCTTTTAGTAAATCAGGCCCATTGCCTCTGACCTACTGTTAAACCATTAAATAATAGCATAGAAACACACAGCTAATAAGTGTTTGTTTCTTTCCAAAAGAAGAGAGAACAAGTGATAGGCCGCTGAGCATAACCCTACCATACAGCGGGAGAACGCTACATTTAATAAAAACATAACTAATTCAATAGTGGATTAATTTGCTATCTTAAATAGAAACTTAAGCATCAATGCATTAAAATAACATTTGAAATAATTACCTCTTGAGCCAAAAGTAAATCCTTTTAAATGCTCAGCATGAGAAATTAATTATTTTGTTTCATTCCTGCTTCCATTCTAAATGCAGAAAATCATATTTTTTACAGTTTAATATAATGAGATAGATAACCTTACTATGTCAATTATACCTCCTACTTGTAACACATTTTTTTATAATGAAATGACAACTGTAACCTGCTAATGAGGCCCATTAAGTGCAAATGTGACCTACCATTCAAGTATCTAACATGCACAGCTGGAATAAAACTGATACAAGGTGTAAATGAGGAGATTCAATTAGCAATCTTCTTTTACTAAAGAATGACATTTAAAAAAGAAAGACACTTGGGAAATGAATATTTTTGTGCCATTTATTGATATACGATCATTTTGAGGAAATACACTTAGACTGATCCTATATACTGTAGCAGGGATTTACATGATTTTGTCAGTCATGTCTTGATTCTTTGAAATAGTATACAATGCCATGTAAATGAGATGTCAGACGTGTACTTTTAGTGCCACATCAATGTGTGTGTTTTTAAGCAGACCTATTTGTTCTCTTTTGGCCTGTTAAATATACTAATATTCAAAGTGCTGTTATCAAATAGCACGTGTTGCAAGCTTTCTCTATTGACTACAGAAGACCTATGTTATGGAGATGCAGAGAAGTGTTGAGTTGTCCTGTCGTACGGCGATAACACTGCATCTCTGTAAATACAATAGAGTGAGTGTGCGTTGTCACCCTAGGACAGGAAGTGTGTTACTGGAAGGATCAACAGGTGAAAATAAGATCATGGCTGGTTCCGCCCAGCTGTCAGCTTGACATTTGCAAATTTGTCCTCTAAGTGTTCAGTAAATATGGTATTCCCAGTTTTAAATAGTACAGCAAGCACCTTTTCCCCTCGGAGAAGACAAGTTGGCAAATTTTGCCAGATGTTAGTAGACCCATCGAACATCCAGGTGAAAGTGCTTTTAATATGGATAATAGCACCCTAACAAATGTTTATAACTATGTACCTGTGCCAACATAAATATTCTTCAGGCAGCTACGGAAAACTGTGCAATGTTATAGAAAGATCCACATGGTAAAGAACAAAGTTTGAATATATCTCATTGGACACAAGGGGTGAGTGGAACGATTGTGGTGAAAATTAATTTGACACAAAATTACTAAATTACTAAAAATGTTGCAGAATCAGAAAATCTCAGTTTTGCCCATTGAGCTGTTTAAACTAATTTGCTGTAAGAAAATGATCAACTATTTTTTATTTATTTTTTTGGAAGATTTTAGGGTAGTTTAGTTTATCTCATTTAAGGTCCATTGTATTTGTGTGTTTCTCCTTTTTGTGTATTTGATCTTGATTTGTGTACTGTTGCTATACATGTTTATTTTATTTTACTTTTTTGGTTTTCTACCACTTGAGAAATACCCTTAAGTAGAATGAGGCTAATAAGTGGACATTTTGTGGCACAGAAAAGGTCAAGACTAGTTGAAATGAGCTTTTTTCATTGACATGGGCCATTTAAAGCCAAGTGCACCCTAAAAAAAACAGAAACCCGCCTTCACCTAAATAGTGAAAGTTTCTAAAAATTTTGGGCAAATTCAAATTTGTGCAGCATTTTTGGACACAATACACACTCCTAAATCCAATGCAAGAAAAAGATAGTTAGGGTTATTTATGATTTATTAATTATAATCTTTACAATTTGACATGTGTCAGAAAAGCAGAGTTATGCTTTAAATCTGGTTATTTCACAGAAACCAAAATCATGAAAATACAGACGGACAGATGGCGATAACAATGTCATCTGTTCACTGAGCAGAAATACATGGCTACATTGTGTCAAGAAAATCAATATACATGATCTCACTTTTGAAGAAAAAACAAGGAGAGAACATAATATAGGACAGAAGCCATTTTCCTCCCAGACATAGCATGCTTCCCGCATTTCATGTTCTCTTCTGAGAGACCTGAACGCCTGTACAATAAGTTTTTGAGCAAAGATTTCAAAAGCACAGTTCATTGAATCTCCAGATTGCATTGTTCACGTCCATTTACTCAGTGGCATATTCCTTTGAAATAATACGGGTTTTAGGTTACAATTAGAAAGAATGCTTCATTAGGTCGGCTATAATTATCAGCTAAATCAAATAAAACTTGACAGTGGTAATTGGAATTAATTGTATCATGTTTAGCAAGGACAATGGAAATGGACAATGTTTTATGAACTGCTTCATTACATCACACGTAATTACATGACTTTACACAAAAAAACATTGATTTGTTGAATTCATTACTTATTTGCAAGATTACTAAAGCTTTGCACAATGTGGTGATGAAGCTAGATAAACAGCAGAAAAATGTCTATCATTAAGGAGGATCTGTCACTATACTCATACTTCATATAAATAAGCAGCCTGTGTCAGCATTGCCCAGTCACATTATTTGAGCAAAAAACACCTCCTTCAAATACATGTAAACTTTAACTGAATGGTATTTAATTTTCTAAACCTCTGTGGATCATAAACAATTGCCATTTGATTTTAGCTAAAATACTTGTTTCCACCTTTCTTTTATTGTTTGTTGCATTTTTGAGCTCTTGGAGCCTCTTTGCAGCCACTTTCTGTCCCCATGCACCACAATGATGGCTGCATGGCATTTCTCAGGGTGGGTTTCCTGGTGGTGACAACAGTGCACCATGTATGGGTAATTTGTGTTGAAATGGGCTCTTGTAGTTTTCATTAGAAGCCGGTGTGTCAGGGTAACCATGTGGGGTATGCCACTCTTAAACCTCCTAATTTACACCACATACTACTATACTGTATACATATCAACATTCACATAACCTTATGTATCAAAAAGCCTCATGTCTCAATAAAATTTTGTAAGATTCACAGAGCTCTATAAAAGTCTTATATATAAACATTCAAGATTTTCATATCAAGATTTTCAAAAACACATTGATAAGTCATTGCAGTTGTTTAATGTCTTTATAATATCCACAACCAACTCTAGAATCGGCTGCTGTTCTTATACTGTGTACACTATGGAGTGTATTTTGCCTATGTTAATCTGAGCATGGAGGATGGGATGAATGAAGGAATAGCAGTATTGGTGGCTTTGTATCCAAGTAGTGTCCCACCTGGCTTCCAAAGGGGATCTGACTTGTGAGACCTTATTTCTGGGGTCTCACAGAAAGGTGAGCAGAAAGGCTGTTGTCTCAGGTGGCATCTCTTTGGGTTACGTGGGAGAGCACCAGGCAGAGCAGCATGTGTGTCTGCCACCCCCTTTCTGGCCAGAGCATCTCAGGTTGCTAACAGACGGGCAGGGTGATGTGTAAGGACCATACACATCTCCCTGCCTAGCTCTAAGCAACCTGGGACACTCTGGCCAGGGTCCCACACAGCTCCTGGCAACCAGTGATGTCACTGGTTGCCAGGAGCTGAGCATGTGGTCTGGCCGGTGTCCTGCCCAGCTCCTGGCAACCAGTGACTTCAGTGAGCTGAGCGGAGCGCCAGCCATGGCCGAATAATACAGAGGCCACCAACCCCCATTCGCATGTATGTGGACCAAAACCTCCCACCGCTTCAGGCAGCAAAAAGGCTAGGGACACCCCTGGATATTTTAAACATATTAACTGACTGCACAGACTTCTTTCTGAAGATCTTGAGGAACCTTTATATATGATAAGACTTTTATAAATCTATGAATCTTATAAAAATGTATGGCACATAAGACTTTTTGAATGTCGATATGTATACAGTATAGTAGTATATGGTGCTAATTAGGAGGATTGAGCGCAGCATACAGAGATATAAATAAAAGTAACATCTTAAAGAAGAATTCCAGCTATGATAAAAAAACATTTTTATTTACATTAAAAGTACACATTACAAGTAAAAATGAAGAAGCTTTTGCTGCAATATTCACTTTAAATCGGAAGCTGTCTCCCATAATATTCCACTAGTCTTTCAGGTGCAATGACAATCAGAATCATTCAGCTCACTTCCTCTAAGCCCAGGCTGTCATGGACCCATGCCTTGTGGTGGCATCACCATGAGGTGCCATTCAGTGCTGCAGAGAGGGCCATGCACCAATGCAGTTGAATGATAAAACATCTTTCTCATGAGAATTAAAAAAAAACGAGAATTTCACTTATTTGTCGTCTTCGAAAAATGAATTGCTTATCACATAAAGTCGAAATTACAGTAGAGGTTCTCAGACAACGAGCCACTAGGGATGCCTCTAAAAGGTCCCAGGAATCGCTTACTTCCAAATTAATTAAAGGAGAATTATGGGGAGAGAGAAATACACTCATCCCCATAAATAGATCAATGGAGTCCATGTGTGTCAGCTTCAGTTTCACATGTCGGTTGCATTGATAGAGAACTGAGCGATCACACACCACTTATTGCTCATTTCCCGATCTTCTCCCTGCAGAGAGCAGTGGTTATCAATGACCAGTCCCCACAGGGATACCCCCCCTCCACTGTCCATTTCTCCAGCACTGACTAGAGGGATGGATGGGGAGGGGGCACAGCTGGCTCTAGAGAGGCAGAGCCCGCTGTCAATCAGATGGCGGGGTGGATCTCAACAATATTAACAGGATCCTTTTTGGATGCTGCGTGGCTCTGTGCTGTCACATATAGCTCGCAATATATGCTGAGTTTTGGGTCGTTACAGGAGGACATAGTAAATGCCCTCTTGTGACCCTAAAGAGAACTATGGCCACAAAAGGTGGGGCCATAGTTCTCTTTTAAGCTTCCTGCCAGAATTAAGTTTAGTTGTTTGAATGTAAATACATATGATACAAAACATATAAGAAGTTAGTACACTAAGGGCCCATTCACACCATAGTGGTATGTTAATCGCACAACAAGGTTCATTTACTGCATGTTATCGCACAGCAGGGACGTGCGGTCAGGGGAGCAGAGCCTCACCTAGAATTATGGAGGAAAAAAGCTGCCAGCTTTATGTCTGAAGCTGACAGCTTTTTCTCCATTCAGATCGGCATCTAACAGGTTGCACAGCAGGGGAATCCTCCCCGCTGTGTAACCTGTCATGGACGGAGCGCCTCAGCAGTGAGGAGCAAGTGAGGGACAGGGAGGCTCCTCCCTGTCGTCTCCCTTCCTCCTTTACACTAGCTTGGGGACAGGTGGGGGCATGGCTTCGTCCGACGGGGCGGAGATTTGTCCGGTGGGTGCTGGGTTTTGTCAGCAGGGGGGCGGGGCTGGGTTATGCCTTACCTGGAGCAAGAGGTACCCCACATCACTGACGCACAGAGCACCTAGCTTTTGTGGTGTGGTGGAAAAAAGTAGTTCACGCCTTACTTTTTCTCACCACAACACACAGTATTGCGGTAATGCGTGTTGCACTGTGCTGCAAAGCATGGCCACCGGGAGGTGTGTTGGGGTGCCATTCAAATGGCAACGCATTGCTCCGAGCGAACTGTAAGGCACTCTAGGTGCTTTGTGCGACAGCATGTGTTAAACGCACAGTATTGTGCAATTGACATAATGCTATGGTATGAACGGGCTCTTAAAGTGTATGTACTGTATACCTTGACAATGGCTTCTCTTATTTGCACTCTTTTGGTCTGTTAAATATACAAATGAAAAGTGTTTTGTTATATCTGTTCAATAAAATGAAAAGATACGTGTTGATCCTGCAGAAAATCCAATGCTGCCCTTTTTCCTGCACACTCTGCAGTATTATTTCAAATACTTTTATCTATCTGACCAACTTACCTCTGTGACCTACAAAACCTCTCTCCTATGTTATGGAGATGAGGAAACTGTACTTATTTGTTTGCTACTTTATTTGGGTGGACACTCTCATTTTTAGGTACTAGGGTTGCATCCACTTACAGTATATCATGCACACATGACAGATCAGTTTTTAGCTGATTTTGATCTTGTGATTGTAGTCATATCCCAAAGAGACAATGTGCAAAAGATACAATTTAGTGAGTGAGCATTGTCACCCTAGGACAGAAATGTGTTACTGACAGGATCACCAGGTGTATATAAAGGGCAGAAAGCCTGGAAAAATTAGATGAATGCAGCCACCACATCTAGGATTGTTAAGCTGACAATTGTTATGATTATTATTATTATTATTATTATTACAGGTATTTATATAGAGCTGACAATTTTATGTAGCGCATTACATACTGTACATTCACATTAACCCCTGCCCTCAAGGAGCTTACAATTTAATATTAGATTTTGTTTTTGTGTTTAGATACTCTATAATTATTTCAAAAATGCTTAACATGCATATTACATGTTTACAGGGCACAGACAATAAATCTTATCAGTTTAAGGTGGGTTTGATATAAACTGAGACAAATCATGGGGTACTGACATGTGCTGTTATCTAATCATGAATAATATAAAACAACTAAGAATGAATTTGGCTGAATGAAAGCAAATGAGCAAAAACTGAGTTGAATTACTATGGTAGGCTCTGATTAGAACTGCATTGTATACAGATTGTAGGTTGTTGCACACAAAAAAAAAAGCATAAAAGAAAAAATGTGCATTTATAATTGTTTTGCATAGGAGCCAGTAAAGCATTGCAATCATAATCGGTGGATGGTGGGTACAATGCTCTGTCTCCTGCAGACTCCCGTCCATATCCGTACCAAGGTACGGACATTCATTATCATTGATGGGAGGATGTATGAGTGGTGATGTCACCATATTACATTATGAACTACAAGTACTTCTACCATGGTGGCTGATGGGACTTAAAACTAGGGATGCACCGATAACAATACTAGTATCAGTATCAGTGCCGGTACTGAGTATTTGGGTGAGTACTCGTACTCGCCCAAATGCTCTGATACTTATCTCCAATACCAGAACTTCTACCAGTGCCGAGGGAGCATGGAGCCTGCTTCCTTTCCAATCAGGAAGCCAGAAGTGGGGATTATGACCTGCCTCCCGGCTTCATGATTGGCCAGGAAGTCGACTTCACTTGTTGCTAGGCAACCTGGCTTTCTAACCAATCAGAAAGCTGGGCTTCACGTAATGACCCGCCTCTTGGCTTCCTGATTGATCAAGAACCCAGGCTGCCTAGGTACAAGTGAAGCCGGCTTCCTAGCCGATCAGGAAGCCGGGAGGTGGGTCATGACGTGACACCCAGCTCCTCATTGGCTAGGAAGCCGGCTTCACTTGTTTCTAATCAGCCTGGTTTCTTGACCAATCAGGAAGCCAGATGGCACCTCATGACTCGCCATACAGCTTCCTGATGGGTCATAAGCCAGGCAGCCCGGCAAGTGAAGCCGGTGTTATTTCACAGACAATCAGGAAGCTGGTCGACGGGTCATGATCCGCTGCCTAATTTCCTGATAATTGGGGCACACAGCACTGGTACTTGGTACTCAGGATGCGCGAGTACTGAAAAGAAATGTCGGTACTCGTACTTGATACTGAAAACCGGTATCGGTGCACCCCTACTTATAGCAATGCTAAGCAATGAAATATGCATGCACCAAGCAAAGCAGTAGGTGAACGCCCCTCATACATTATGCTTTTGTAGGCAGTATATATACCAGTATTAATCATTGTAATCTCCATTCCATGCACCAACATATAGAATATTGTAAGATGGCTGCTGTGTCAGCTTCTGCATATGTGCACACATCACATCTACCTGGATATGATTTCATGATCCTCACTGCCAGGTTTTTCAATAAGCCATCTAGAGTAGACACACAGCTAATGAGGGCTCTTTTGTATATAAACACTGTAAACAAACACTTATTACAAGATTTGCTGGTAAATACATTGTAGCAATATTATTGCCACAATGTACTTAATCACTTCTTTTATGTAAAGTTTAAAGTAGTTTTCTTTGTTCTCCATATCATGTCAGGTAAAGCGAAATATCAAGTGAGAAAAAAGTTTTGACAGTAGATAGATAGGAGAAAGATAGAGAGATTTAGTGGGTGGGCAGATGGGTAAATCTGATTACGTGTGAAGTAGTGATGAGCCCCCGATGTGTTGGTGAAATATTAATGACAGAAGTTTGTGGCAGATTGTCCCGTGTCTCTGCTCTGGGTTCATTCATCTTTCTTCCATGCTGCACGGAGAGGCAGATGGGCGGATGGAATTCAACCTACTGGCAACAGTTACATTTGTGTTAGGAGCTCCACCGGCCTCCACTACCCCAGGCTGTTTATGGGATAACATTCAGGACTATCAGTTACACTCCAAATACTGGAACAGATGTTCATCTGCCTCGTGTAATCTCCACCTGGCACTTTCCAAATGGACCAAATGTTGAGCTAAACCTGTCTTTAATGTCATAGATGTGAAATATTCAATGTCTGTAGGGCGATGATGACATGCTCTCATTTTATTCTGGATCCAACGTCTATCATATAATGTAATCACAATCTTTACCTATAATAGGATTTCCTGAGTAGTGAGATACACATACCCTGTTCATTTGGCAATCCTCTGTTTGGTAATGCAGAGTTCCTCCTTCTGGGTTTATCTGAGACAGGCATCTTGCTGAAATTTTTTTGACACTTGCTGAAATTTTTACTATGCCACAACTGTAAGCTAAAGATCAGGGGTGGCAACCTGGGCACTCCAGGTGTTGTGGAACTGCAAGTGCCATGAGGCATTGCAAGACTCTGACATCCAAGTTTAAATTAATGAATTTCAGCTTATTCAGTAGAAATTGGCCAAAATTCGCTGCATTTATGTCCCTATTCCTTCAGCAGAAGTCAATCCTAAAGCTGGCCATACACTTATAGATTATCTGCAGAATTTCTTTGGTCAGTGGAAAAAGAGTAAAATATTCCTTTATCTACACTAAACTGTGTGGATGGAGGAATCTCCCACTGGGCCACGCTTCAGTATCTTGCTAGTCAGCCCCGCTGGCTGTCAAAATACCTGAAAAATGCAAGCATCCAATTAGATCATTCAGCCAGCAGGGCCGACTAGCAAGATACTGAAGCTTGGCCCAGTGGGAGATTCCTCCATCCACACAGGTTAGCGTAGATGGAGGAATCTGTTGCACTTTTTCCATCTGACCATAGAAAATCTGCAGATAATCTATAGGTGTATGGCCAGCTTTAGATCGACTTTTGCTGAAGAAACATCTTGGAAAACTTTCAGCCGAACAGAGCTTGTATACTCTACTTAAGGACTATACCAGCTGTAGTGGGCTCATAGAAGAGAGTATGCTCATATCCTGGTCCAGTGTCTGCAAACACTTCCTTTGCAGACTGTCAATTTTGCACAGGCTCAGGGACATTAATAAAATAAGTAAGGATGAGTGAAAATTAGAGTTTTAATTTTTCCAAAATTTCAGCAAAAGTCAGGAGATTCAGTGAAATTCCATGCTATTGGCAAAATGTTTGCATTGCGATCAATAGGAAAGAAGAAATCAAGGTTATTTTTGGTGGCTTTAAAAGGTGCACTAGGCTTTACATGGCTCAAGAGGGCTACAGATGCTTCTTTCAACTATCTGGGACCTGTTTTGTGCCCAAATAAAATATGTGACAAATAAAAATGTAAAGCAACAGTACACAGCAATTGTATACCCAAAAAAAGGGGGAAAAAACCCCCACAAATACAAAAACACTAAGGGAGCTATTAATAACCAATTCTGTGAACTTTTGTTTTATGCGAATAATGACACAAATTAACCTTCTTAATATATCCTTTTAGGGCAAATGTATTTGGATGTAATACTGCATTATGGCCACTAGGTGGAGCAGAGGAAACACATACGGGGCAAATGGCCTTGCAAATTGTTTATAAATAGATGCCTAAATGATAAAAACAATCAATGCTGCAGTGCCGTCCGTCCGTTTTTTTACTACGGGCGGACGGCAAGTGGTTAAAAAACATTCACATTTTAAATAGAAAAAAAATATATTTTTCAAGCTAATTTTTTCAAATCAGATTAAAGAGCAAAAATCAATTGTGCAGAAATCAATCTGCTCATCTCTAAAAATGAGGAGTCCCTCAGCTGAAGAGAATTGGCTATTGGGGTAGTTATCTGCACATTAATTTCTGAATGAGAATAGCAATTACAATGCTGATAAAGGTGTGTGCCATTAACCGTATGCCATAGGGCGATGGCTGCGGGCCCCTGTAAACAGACACCCTGCAGCCATAGCCAACTGTCAGCTTTACACTGGAATCGCTTCGGGCGGCTGAAAAGATGCCAGATTGCTTCCAGGGTCCGTAACCTGACACCTTCTACCTTGCTTTCCGTTCTCTGCTGCCCCTCCTGCGGCACTGGCATCATGGGTTTCAGCAGGTAATAGACTGTAAAAGATCAGTGAATATCTATTCACTGATCTCCACCCAGCTGAATGAAGCCGGAAGCGACATTGATTGCATTGATTCCAGTTCCTTAGCTGTCATGCCCCAGCTAGAGAACCCGGGGCAGAAGGTGCTTGATCAGCTTCTTTGATGTGCATAGGTGACATTACTAGTCTAATAGACCCCACATGTCACCTTAAAGAGCACCTGTCACCTCCATTGTGCTATCACATATGGGGCTTGTGAGCCCCCTATGTGATCGCAATAAGGTTAAGTTAAAAAAAAAATGTAATAAATAAAATAAATGTAAAACTAGCAAAAAACATTTTTATAAAGTCCCCCGCTCCCCTGCGAACGTGTGCATATCAACACAAACACGTGTCGGGTGCACCTATGTACAAAAATGATGATTGCGCCACACATGTTAGGTATTTCCCCATGCACCAGAGTGAGAACACGAATTCTAGGGCCAACATTAATGGATATCTCTACATTTTTTGAGGCCTAAAATGTGCATTATATTATGTGTGCAAAAAATGGCTCTGGCAGCAAAAAGCTAAAAAAAAATCAGTAGTGATAAAAATCTCCCACTGGCGACCTCTTACTATGGTTTCATTCCCACTATGCATTGTGCTAACGCACCGTGCTACAGTGTGTTAAGCTGAGCTGCAGGGCAGCATATTCATTTTTAATGGGCTGACAGCACAACTTAACACATAGGAAAACTGACATGCACTATTATTTTACTGCAGCACATTACAGCCCACAGTTCACATTAGACATGTGCGATTCGTTTCGGAAAGATTCGTTATTCAGACGAATTTTTGGAAATTCGTACATTGGGATGCATACAAATTTTCCAAATGGCAGAAATAACGAATGAAAACGGATACGAATTTCTGATAATGAAAATTTAAGCATCAACTTTAAAAAAATAAATCCAAGTTTGTGTTAGCCGTAGTATGTACAAATTCTCGTTCTCCCCATTGGTATGGGGACACCCTTAAGATCAAGGGTCTGGTAGGAATTTCAGGGGACCCCCCTTTCCCCCCCCAGTTTGTGGGGGTGGGGTTCCCCCTTAAAACTCCTACCAGACCTAAATGCCCTGATATGACTTTTGGGAGGAATCTCACACACTTTTTTTTTATTTTTAACTTGGGGAGTCCCTCCTAACATTCCTACCAGACCGTCACATGAACTTTAATGGCATCCCAGTCTTAGTGGCTAGGGCTAAATATTGAGTTGGCCCATCCTTTGCCGCTATAACAGCTCAACCCTTCTGGGAAGGCGTCCTCAAGGTTCAGGAGTGTGTCAACATCAGGTACTGATGTTGGACGAGGTCTGGCTCGCAGTCTCCGCTCTAATTCATCCCAAAGGTGTTCTATCGGGTTGAGGTCTCCCGCTCCCGGCCGCCAAGTAGAGGAACACTGCTTTTTCTTTTTTTTTTATTCTGACACGGAGCTGTGTCAGAATAGAAAAAAAAATAAAACATTTTTGGCCATAGGAATGCATTGCTAGATTCCTATTGGCTATTTCAATTTGCAATAGCCAATAGCAAACTAGCATTGCACCCGCCCTCTGCTGCAGTTCTCCATCAGGTCCACCACTACTGATTGACAGCAGAGGGCGGGTACCGCGGCATTCGGCTATTCATTCACTGCTGTTCGGCATCTATGAGAATAGACCGAACAGCAGCGAGTAGCCTGAAATCAGCCATACCAGCCTGAAGTGAATAGCCAAACAGCGTTCAGCTCACTTCTCTTTAGGTCGGTCATTCACTCGCTTAGTGAATAGACCCCTCTGTGTATTGCTTTGCTGCCTATTGTTGCAATACACCATGAAAGCACATTTTACCACTTTACCACAATGCACTAATTTGAATGGACCCTAAAAGTATTAACCGTCTGGCTATTTCTAGCCTCTATACTATCTAAGTCACTGGAACAAGCATGAAGCCAGTGAAATTTGGGTAAAATCACAGCTAATGATCTGCAATCTTTTTTTTGTGCCAGTAACTACTGAAGGCATTAAATCAGTATGACCACCAGGCATCTGCCATTTTCAGGACTAGAAGTTAGCAATATGAGCCTATGTACAGTACTGCTCTTAGTACAGGTTCCCTTCATTGCAGTAAGTCTTTATATAATCAACCTTCTACAGGCGTCTATAACCTTTATTAGTTAACTAATCTTTTTTCTAATTCTGGAAATGCCAACATAATCAACTTTAGATAACGCTCTATCGCATATGTGTATTTATTGTTTACCGATTAATACTTTCCAGGATACAAACAGTTCCTGGCAGGATATAGACATCAATGGTCATTGTCAGAGGTACATAAAGTTTATTTTATGGTTATGTTACCAGTGGATAGATATTGAATTAATTACACGGATAACTAATTTTATATTCCGGGAAGGAATATTTGCAATACCGTGGCTGGATGCTGTAAGCACCTTTCTCAAACAATGTAAATTGACCTTTTTTTTCCTTCGTGGAGGAATTAATGCTTCATAAAATTTCTCATAACTGGACAAGTGTAAGATACTATACAGATACAATTAATCATGAAAGCAGCACTAAAAGGCAACAAGAAATGCATTGTTTCAGGATATCTGTGTTTATGTACGTTGCTATTATTATTATTATTATTATGAATATTATTATTATGAAAATGCTTATTGTTATTATTATTATACAGGATTTATATAGCACCAACAGTTTGTACATCACCGTACAATAAAACGAAGATGCTGGAGGGCGTGGCTGACTGGCTATGTGAGCAGACGTGACTCCTGTGAGCTCCGTCCTTCACCCACAGTTTACAGCGACAAAACCGGCAAAAACAAGCTCCACACATGGGGAAAGACAGACCCCCACGATCGGCCCACAAATCCTCTCAGAAGGTGAAGAAGAAAAAAAACGCCGCCTCGATCCAGGGGTTCTTTGAAAGATCAAGGTCCCCGCGAGCGGAATCCAAGATGGCGCCTCGCGGCTCCACGAGGGCAGAGATCTCTCCCACGTCTTCCCCTGCAGAGGGACCGGAGGAGCGTCTGCGAGACTTCTCCCCTCCGGACTCCCCCACATCACCTACTTCGCCACCGGAGGTGCAGGAGAGCCCAGGCCCGCTCGATGACCGCTCGGCAGAGCTCGTGAGTACCGGGAGGGACCGGGCCCAGACCGGGGACTGGCCTGACCTGGAGGCCCTGGAGGTGGGCCTAGAGCACACGACTATCACGCTCCAGATGCCCACTCAGGGTTCCCAGGGTGGGGATAGGCCGCATGCGCCTCCTCCTAAGCCCCTACACATGCAGCACAGGCAGCACATGCAGCACATGCAGCACGAGGAGCTGAAGACTTGGCCTCCTATGGAGAGGGCCCCAGATCAGCGATACCCCGCCGGTCCTGCTAGTGAAGACCCCCGCAGGCTCATACAAGGGCCACATGCAACCTCCCAAGGTAGAGCCCCGGCTGTACCCACACCTGGTCGGCCAGAGGGTCCTAACGCCCGCAAGACAGGGCCAAGAGGGGGCCTGGATGACCTCGCAGGGCGCCATTCACCTGCGGCTGCATCAGATTCGTCGCCCGACATGGAAGATGCGGATTTTGTGTCCTGGAGGGAATGCCTCAAGCACATCCCCACCAAAAAAGACTTTAGACTCCTGATCCATGAAGTGAGGGAGACCTGTCGGTCGGAAATTCAGCTCCTGCATGCGGATTTCAACAACTGACTCAAAGAGTTGAGGGTTTGGATGAGGAAGTTAATTTTTGCAAAAAGGATGTTTTCCACCTTCAATCTCAATTTGTGTCCCAGGCTGCCACCATCCGTGATCTGCAGCGCCATGTGGAAGACCTGGACAACAGGGGACGCCGCAACAACCTATGTATTAGAAGCTACGGGCCTAGAGGATCTACAGGAGGTTCTTCAGACCATCTTCTCTAACATCTTGGGCTGGCCCTCTTACCGCAAGGTTGAGCTAGACCGGGCCCATAGAGCCCTTCGCCCGCGTGGTGCCTCCGCGCAACCCCGAGATGTCATCTGCAGGGTTCACTACTTTGCAGTAAAAGAGGAAGTACTCCAAAAGGCTCGTGTTATGAACACAATTGAATTCGATGGGGCGCCTATACCAGTCTTCCCGGATTTGTCCTGGGTCACTCTACAACAAAGAAGGATCCTCCACCCTCTCTTGACTCTACTGTGTGACAATAATATACCCTACAGGTGGGGTTTCCCCTTCAGCCTCACGGCTAGACGTGAGGGCAAGAGTGCCACCTTACGCTTCCCGGAGGACCTCCCGTCCTTTTGTGCAGACCTGCACATTTCGTGCCCTATACTTCCGGGATGGGATCCCTTGCCCAAGCTGGGGCCTGAACCCCCTGCATGGCAGAAAGTTACTCCGCGTAAAAGGATGCCACGAGGAACTGTTCCCTCAGAGACCCCATCTCGTCGCCCGATAGAGCCTTCCACCCCGGGGATGCCTACCCCCAGACGTAATCGTTGAGGTGGCTTTGAGGATCTGTTTTTTCCCCCCTCATTCTAGGCCTATGGGCCCTGTTTAGATGTGTGGACCTTTCACTACCTAATTGTTTCCCATGTTATGTTACGATTTATGCAAATGTTGCCTGGTGTTATGCCTTATAGGCGGGTGTTCCCTAACGGATGCTCGGCTTCCTAGATACCCACCCTCTCGTTATCTAGGATAAGTCCCCCCCAAAAACAGGGTTTTGTTGCCCCTGGGTATTTGTACGTGATACCTCTCCGATTAGGTTGGCTAGTCTTTGCTCCAACCTACCTGGAGACTAAATATACCCATTTCTTTGGTTATCTGATATTTTACTGTGCAGTATTTTCTTTTACTTCATAGTGTCTACATAGTTATTGGTTTCTCGAAACTAACATGTTTTTTTATTATGTGTTCCAGCAGTTTTCTCTTCTTCTTCATTTTCTCTTCATCTTTTCTTTCCTTTTCTTTTCCTCGGCTCATACCAGCCTAGCCCTCGCTTCCTCCGCCCAGTGGACTTCCTGGTCGCAGAAGCGCGGCCGCCTGAGTGAGAACCACACCTTGTTATTGGATTTCACACTGAGATTTCATATACCTTCTCTCTGGTCTTTCCATGGCGGGCCCCTCAGATTATAAATTAATCTCCCTTAATGTCAAGGGACTTAACTCCCCATTTAAGCGTAACCTTGCTTTGAGAGAATTTAGAGCCTCCAAAGCCGACGTTATCCTTCTGCAGGAAACACACTTTAAACCAGGGAGCTCCTTTAATTTCGTCTCTAAATGGTTCCCTAGATCTTACGCCTCCTCCTTCTCCTCCAAGCGTTCGGGGGTGGCCATAATACTCACTGACTCGTGTCCCTTCAAACCTACCAAAGTACTGATAGACAAAATGGGCAGATACATTATCCTCCACGGGACGTGGATGGGTACCCCCTTCACACTTTGCAATGTGTACGCTCCTAACGTACACCAGAGACAGTTCCTACAGCGGGTATTCTCCAAACTCCAGAAACTGCCCCAAGGTTATTTGGCTGTTGGGGGAGATTTCAACCTAACTTTCTCTGCCTCCCTTGACCATCTCCCGTGTCCGGGCAGATCCGTCCCCCGACAGACTATGTCTAGACAGTTCCGCAAACTGGTCCGCCAACACTCCCTTTTTGATTCCTGGAGGGTGGTACACCCAGCGGAAAAAAGGTACACGTTTTACTCTTCAGCCCATGGTTCTCATTCCAGAATTGATTATTTCCTGGTGAATACCCCTATTCTCCGCAACATGGTCTCGGCCGACTTGGGCCCTATTTCCTGGTCGGACCATGCCCCCTATTGACCTGTCCATCTGTATTGATCCTACTCGGATTCGCAGCTGCCACTGGACCTTGAATGAAGGTCTGTTGAAGGGGGAGGACACCAGGGATGCTATTGCATCGGCCTTGAGGAGTTACTTTGAACTGAATGAGGGATCTGTACAGGAGTTGTCGACTTTATGGGAGTCTCACAAACCAACGATCAGGGGCCATTGTATTGCGGTGGCCTCCAAACTTAAGAAAGATCGTATGGCTGCCATACTCAACTCCAAGGACCAACTCCTTGAGGCTGAACGCGGGCTGGCGGCCTCTCCCTCCAAACCTCTACTGTGTACGGTGCTGCGGTTGAGGGCGCAGCTGCAGAGCCTTTATGTCCATAAGACTGAAGCCTCTATGCTGTACCTAAAACAGAAGTACTACGAAAAGGGGAACAAGGCCCACACCCTTCTGGCCCGTAAGCTGAGGGCAGAGGCAAATTTGAAAGGGGTTTCTGCGGTGCGCGACTCCGGAGGCACGTTGCATCACCACCCACAAAAAATAGCGGATATCTTCCGGGCTTTCTATGAATCTCTATACAATCTTCAGGATGGTGCCTTTGATAGTGGTGATGCTGTCTTGGTCTCGCGCATTCGAGAATACCTGGGCTCCTGTGGGTTGCCTGTGCTCTCACCTGAAGATAGTGCTAAGCTGAACGCGCCACTGGAGGAGGAGGAGGTTAAAAAAACGATCGCCCCCCTTCCATCGGGCAAGTCGCCGGGACCTGACGGGTTTTCTTACCTATACTATAAGACCTACTAGCACCTGCTATCCCCATATCTGACGAGACTCTATAACCAATTCTTGGGGGGCCACCCTATGCCGTCATCCTTTCTACAATCCTATTTAAATGTGATTCCCAAACCGGACAAGGACGATACCCTATGTGCCAATTACCGACCCATAGCGCTTCTGAATTCTGACTATAAAATATTCACCAAAATATTGGCAAATAGACTTTCTGTCTTTCTGCCCAGATTGGTCCATGGGGACCAAGTGGGTAGTGGGAAGACAAGCAGGGGATAACACTAGAACACTGGTTAACACCATTGACATCGCAAACCGCAAGGGGCTGGGTATGGTCTTGCTCAGTCTAGATGCGGAGAAGGCCTTTGACAGGCTAGGGTGGCCTTTCCTGTGATCCCTCCTGGACCATATTGGGGTGGTGGGGACGTTTGCTACAGCCATTGCTTCTCTCTACTCTATGCCCTCGGCATCCATAAAATTGAAGGGGGCTATGTCTCCTGTCTTTCAGTTTCGTAATGGGTCCAGGCAGGGGTCCCCGCTTTCTCTGCTCCTGTTTGTGCTATGTATAGAGGCTCTGGCTGCTAGGATCCGGTCCTCACCTGACATATCAGGACTTACATTGGGCTCACGGGAATTTAAAGTTGCGCTCTTCGCAGACGACGTGATACTCATGCTTACGGATCCTGAGCGCTCGCTGCAACATTTACACCGGGAACTGAAGCTCTTTTCGGATCTTTCTGGCTATAAACTGAACCTGAGCAAGACAGAGGTTATGCCACTGAATATCTCCCCCACTGACTTGACCTCGCTCCAAGTCTCATACCCGTACAGATGGACGACTGAGGCCTTGACATACTTAGGAATACACCTGACTCCCAAAGTGCGCCTGCTTTATAATACTAACTACAAACTAACTGGTTCTCTATTTCACATATTTTGGCAGTGTGACCGGATCAAACCACTCTGGAGGAATGCACATGCCGTGCTGGAGACTCTTCTCCGCCGTACGGTGCCATTGGATCCACTGCACTTCCTGCTGGGCCTTCCCCTAGTAGGGCTCCATAGATACGACAAAAAACTGGCATCGCATGTGTTGACTGCTGCTAGATGTCTTATAGCCCTCCACTGGAAACAAAGCACCCCACCTTCTGATCTGGATCTCTACGCCAGAATCAAAGATGTCCAAAAATTGGAATACCTGACGGCTAGGCTGAATAACACGTGGAGGCTCCATAACAAGGTGTGGGAAGCATGGGAGGAGCTGGAACATGCTGGGGGTTCTGGGTGAGAGGAACAAGAGATTTCTGCCCGGTACTTGGAGGTGCGGGACGATGCTGGTATCTCACCACCTTTCTCTCTAAGCCCTGGTTCACACCTAGGCGTATTGCATATGCGCGGTTGTCGTGCGTTTTTTTACCGCGATTCGCGGTAACAAAATCGCGCCACAAACGCGCGTTTCCGAGGGCTACTTGGCTGTGTCCCAATGGAAACGCGCAACAAAAACGGTCCAAAGCAGTACATGTACCTTTTCAGGCGTGGGCCTTTTTGTAGCGCGTTAGGGACGGGCTGAAATACGCCAAGGTGTGAACCAGACCCATTGAATACAATGGGATTTAGATGTTTGAGCGTTTTGTAGAGCGTTCATCGAGCGTAGAACGCGCTACAAAACGTTCAGGTGTGAACAAGGCCTAAACTTCTATCCTATGTACTTGCCTCTTTCTGTGCTCTATACCTTTTCTTCCCCAGGATCCTTCCTGGGTATCCCTTGTTGTATTTAATATTAGTTTACAAGACCTGGCTGAGGTTCAGAGCCTGTTAGAGCTCTTTTCAATTATGGAACTAGCACAATATTCCTTCAACCCGAGATAATGGTTCGTGGAGATGGTACCTGTGATACAAATGTATACCTATGTGTTCTTTTCGCACTAGCGGTAGTCCTTAGATGTCATTATTTGCATACACTGAAGCTACTTGTACTCCACCTGGATGAGAGCTGATAGCCGCAGTGGGTTTAATGTGTAATGATGAGAGCTGCAGTCGGTATACTTTGGCTCAGGTCTGTATGTTGTCTTACTTTGTAATTTTTGCCTCATGTTTCATGTTATTTTTGTATTTCTTGTATACAACATGTGCAAAGAACAAAACAATAAAAATTGTCAATTTGAAAAAAAAAAGAAGATGCTACAGTTATCCAAAAACTATTAGAACTTCTGTTCATAAGATTCAGCTACCCTACTACTAGGGATGCACCGATACTGGTTTTTCAGTATCAAGTACAGGCAGCGATATCTATCTTTCTGTTCTCGCCAATACCGAGTACCAATACTGATACTTCCGCTAGCATCCAGCCGGCTTCCCAGGCAATCAAGAAGCCAGTCGGCGATTCATTACCCACCACCTGCCTTCTTGATTGCCCGGGAAGCCGGCTCCATGCTGTTTGGCCTTCTCGATGCTGATTGGCCAGGAAGCCCCCGGCAGGAAATCTCCCTATGACCAGAAGATCCAGTATCGGGGGTAAGTAACAGAGCATTTGGGCGAGTACTCATACTCGCCCAAATACTCGGCATCAGCACCAATACCGATACTAGTATAACTATCTGCACCGATACCGATACTAGTATCAGTAATGGTGCATCCCTACGTACTACCACTAGTGTTTAAAGTACTGCATTTGCATAATATAATATGAACAATGGATATTAATACAATTGATTTATTTAAAGCAGAACTCTGGGCACATTTTTTTCTTAACTCTTGCAGTGGGTCTACCCTGCACTGCAAGGGCTAGGTACTCATTTTTGTCTAGGTACTAAAAAAAAAAGTTATAATCACCTGATCCTCGGAGATGGAAAACACAAAAAGGATAAAGCGCACTCCTGTGGGGTTGGCAAGCTTCAATTAGGTGGCTGTTATGTGTAGGTGTGCAAAGCTCCTCGCTACAGGGAGAGGACCCTGTCTATTCACAACTACAGATCCAAATACAAAAAGTCAGGAGCGCAACTACCAAAGGTGGTGTGAGTGTACCTGGTTTGGCGAAGGGCCCAAACCAGGTACACATACGGCCATACGGATGCACACCTAGACTGGACCAGCCTCTCACACCACCGGGGACATCTCTTCGAGCCAGGATCTGTCCAAGGAGAGGGTCGCACAAACAACGGGGAGCTCCTAACAGTAAGTCCTTTTTGTTTGCCGTTACATTGCCATAGACACCAAGACTTCACACTTAAAGATGTATTAACGCTCCTTATTACATAGATCTACTGGGCCCTTCGCCAAACCAGGTACACTCACACCACCTTTGATAGTTGCGCTCCTGACTTTTTGTATATGGATCTGATCCTCGGAGATGGCTTGTTCTTAGACCGATCCCAGCCTCTCTCACCGCATTCCCCGCTGCAGCAGTCTAAGGATCCCTCAGTCATCACATTTTATACACAGTGTATAGGACGTGAGGACGCCCAGGGACATACCATTGCTGCTGTGGAGGAGAAGACTGGCTTTAGGGACCAGAGTAGCAGTCAGCTCTGAGGATCCCGGTTAGTATAACTTTTTTTTTTTTTTTTAGCAGCTAGACAAAAACGGCAACTTAACTCTTCCATTGGGGGATAGCTCCACTGCAAGGGTTAAGAAAAAAGTAGCCTTGAGTACTGCTTGCTTTTTAGCACTTGAGTCCCTGGCCTATGTCCACCTAAATCCCCTTCCAGAGTGTTCTTTTTGTTTCGGTGATGTCTCGGTTCTGCATGTTATATCTTTTAGGTTTTGTAGTCTACCCTAAGGTATTATACATATTTTTGGGGGGCTTACATATACATATATTTAGGGCTTTAATTTGGCAGCAGACTTAGATACATGTATTTTTAATTCTTTGGCTTTTATTGGTAAAAAATTAGAAAACAAATGCATTTTACTGTCATTTTTACCAATGCAATGTTTACAGGAAATTCACATCAAATAGATTTCCCCTAAAATATGATCAATGAAATCTGCTGATTAAAATGATGTCATATTAATGTGATTTTATGTAACATAGTGGAATAATAAAGTAAAAGTATGTGTTTTTATTTTATTTTAGGAAAGCTTTATTCCTCTTTTTAACATCTGAATTTTTATTATAGATGATAGTAAATAACAGTATTACAGGAATGTACATCATGAATATATATATATATAGATATCTATATATATATATAGATATCTATTTATATATATTTTTTAATTCTGCAGCTGTCAGAGGAGACCTGATCCAGATGCCCCATGTAGCAGATCACTTCTAATCATGCAGCATTTTTTCATCTTGCTTTAGGACAAACAGGGCTACATAAATGTGGCAACTCTGCTATAAATTCAGCAGCAGTGCAACGTGGTTCTCCTTTAGAGACAGACATCTGGCACTGAGGATTTGATGGACACAATATATATCACAAATAATTTTAATGCTGTGTTGTTTTTTGTTGTATTATGTTTAGCAACAACATAGAATTCACAGGATGCATATAATTGTATAACACTATATCATTGGTTTTTTGACTTTTATTAATAATTTATTCCTGTCTTTTTTTTAGCACTACACTTGGCAGCTTATACTCTTTAATTGGTTAGGTCAGCACTTCTCAACCTCTTTTCAGTCATGGCACCTTTTAAAAGTTAGCAAAATGCAGTGGCGGACCTATGGATCAATAGGCCCTGATGCAAGATTCATTTTGCCCCTTACAATGCCCGCCCTTCCCACCTATAGCCGTTACCCTTCTGCATTTCTGTATAGAGGACTACAACTCCCAGCAATACTTTATACCGAAATGCAGAATGGTAATGGCTATAGAGGACTACAACTCCCAGCAATACTTTATACCGAAATGCAGAATGGTAATGGCTATAGAGAACTACAATTCCCAGCAATACTCTCTAAAGAAATGCATACTGATAATGGCTATAGGGGACTACAACTTCCAGCAATATTCTCTACAGAAATGCAGAATAGTAATGGCTGTAGGGGACTACAACTCCCAGCAATACTCTCTACAGAAATGCAGAATAGTGACAGCTATAGGGGACTACAACTTCTAGCAATACTCTCTACAGAAACGCAGAATAATTCCATCAGTTATAGAGGACTACAAAACATGTCACAGAACTTAGGCACATACAGAAGATAACAGCATCACCTCATCTCCTCCTCTGCGGCAGGAACACCATGTAGTTGGGAGAGGCGGCGGGTTGTGTAATCAGGAAGCTGCTGGGTCCTCCCGGCTGAGGCCACAGCGCTGCCTCAACGTGTGCTTGCAGGCTGCTCTGCCTCACTGCCGTGCGGCCGTTTAGACGTGCGGCCGGCCTACCTTGCCTGGGTCTGGTGGGCCCCCCCAGGCTCAGGCCCCGGCTGCACCGGTCGTAGTTCCACCCCTGGCAAAATGTCAAGGCACCTCAGTCTGAAATTTAAAAAACGTAAATGTAAATGTGTAAAAATGCCCTGTGGTTTCTTGTCCCCCCCCCTCCCCAAATCAATATCACACCCTTATCCGAGAAAGGGATCTGGTATGGATTTTATGGGGGGGACCCCGGGCAAAAAAAAAACATGAAGTGAGTTCCCCTTCTCAGCAAAATGCCCCTTTGACATGAAGCCCTCCCTTCACATCAGAAGTCCCCTGCACATCAGGGTCCTTTTGTTTACAAACATTTGATGGCACCCCTGACAAAGCCAGAAGGCATGGGTTATGTTATGTAGTGCAGCATACTTGCCACACCATTACAGGAAGTTACATTGGTTAAACTGCACTGGCAAGATCAACAAGTATTTGTGGGACTGAAGAAAAAAATGCAAATGCAGATACAATTATTGTGGTGCTGGAGGATATGCAGGAAATGCATTCTGCATTCACTGTCTAGTCACAGGTTGGGGAAGGGACCTATAAGTGATTGTGAAACTGCACATATTTATTTTTTTACAGCACCAGCATGCACATGCATTTCACCCCACAAATGACAGCTGGGCGTAATGACAGATCAGCGTCATTAAACAATAACAACTGGGAGGAGTCGGCTGTGACGTCACGGCCAGCCCTGCCCAGTTGTTATTCATTTGCTGGGACCAGCTAGAAGACTGTAGCAGGTGTAGGCCAATAGCAAACAGTTGAGCTCCTCCCAATGTATTTTTGTTTTGTTTTTCTTTTCTTTAAAATATATATATTTTATTTTTTTGTTTGTTTGGCTAGTGTATTTGTTTCAATTTTTTACATATTTTTCCAACAATTTTTTTCCCTTTCTTTTCACTTATTTTCTATTCTGCTCGGTACCACAGAAGAATAGGAATCCCATACATTTCTATGGCCCCTGATCACTCCTGAGCATTTTGCTGCAAGCAGAAAAATGCCTGTCACTGGAAAAAGTACAGATTGTTCGGGATCTTTCAGAATAGCCCGAACAGCAGTGTGAAGCCTGCCGGAGGTTCGGCTCAGCCGATCCAGATGTTGGAATAGCTTTGTGAATAGACCCCTTTGTGTGACAAAATGCTCAGGATTCGCTATGATAATGACATTTTTGTCTTGTGTGATATGACACATATAAAATTGCTCTGTACACTAACCAGCAATTTGAAAAGCCTCATTATTGTTTGTTATGTAAATAAAGTTTTATATTTTTAAGTAAACATTGAAGTCTAAGTATGTGCCTAAAAAAACCCATTACGAGCCTTAAGGTATGATATTTGATGTTGGCATTTGCTTCAGGGGTGTAGCACTTGGGCCTTCCTCTGCTGACCACGTTTTATGTAACAGGTGTTATTAGAGCCTATATAAATAAATGGGATTCCTTGTCTTGAGCATTTTGTCGCACTCAAGACCAGCGAATGTAATTCCTTGTCTGGAGCGTTTTGGTCGTGCTTAGCTTTGAGCGACAAAGTGTCTAGGTGTGATCAGAGCCTCATGCTGATTTACTAAGGGAGTTGAGAACGTTCACATAACAAAATTGTGTGAATAGTCACTTCAGTTATCCAATCATATGTAGATAAAATAAGTAAAGTGTAATTTGCTTTTCACATGATTGGATATATGAAGTGAATATTTACATGATTTATTGTGTGAACATTCTCGCATTTTTAAGTAAATCAACCTCATATCAATGCCTGTTTATGTTCTTCTGGAAACTGATCAAGTTGACATTTATATTCTTGCCAATATCAATAGAAAAAAAATCTGGGAAAATAAACTGTGCAAGTCTCCTTTAAAAAAAAAAAAAAAAAGACCTATACAAAAGACGTATTGGAACATGAGGGAGAGCAACAATTTTAATTACAAAATTAAAAAAAAATCCTTTGTTCCCAGTAATAATCATATCTTTCTGTGTTACTGATAACATATAATCTCTTGTATTTGTATTGCAATATTTGTTTCCCATGTTATGTGTTAGGGTGTTATCTCCAAAAAAAGGTGTAATTTTCAAACAATAATATCACACTTACTTCAAAAGGCCTACAACAGATAAACTTTTGTTTTCATAATTGAAGTAAAATTTTATCAGCTGTGTCTGAAGTTAATAATATAACCATTTAATTTATATCTCGGCCAAAAGATCTCCTTTAAAAGGGGATTTCCACTTTCAACAGAAAAAAAGTAAATCCTCATCAACGAGGTAATAGAAGCATATAGAAAACCATAAAAATATATGAACAAATTAAGTCTATTATAAATATTAATAGAAGTGTTTCAGAAACTTGCTCTGTCTTTAATCCATCTGATTCAACTCCATGATGTGCTTTGAAAAATCTAGCACTAAGAACAAATGTTTCCACTATGCGCTAATATTAATTTTATAATATGTTTGAGTGGAAAGAGTGGTAAAAATGCTAAATACTGAGGGGTCTATTCACGAAGCTGCCGAAGGATCTGGCCGTAGCTTCGGCCGATCCTTGGGCTAGCTTCGGCCCCAGGACCCCTTCGGTTCAGTAGAACTAAAGGGGTGCTGTACGGGCTATTCCCCAACATGTCACACTTTTGTTTCAAATTTAAAACATATCTTGCAACATTTCCAAAGTAAAAAAATTGTTTCCATTAAAATTTTGTGTGGTTTTGTATGAGGTGTGATTAAAAATGAGTACGCAGATTGAAAATAGGTAAATGAGGGATAGGTATAGTAACATTTGGAAATGGTCTAAACTGGGAGTTTTTATTTCCCTGAAATTTCACCAAATAATTGGAAGATTTTAGCAAACTGTTACAATTTCAATTAAATGCATTGGAGTCAATAGGGAAGGTGCAATTAAGGTGATTGGTACATTGATTGTGTGGAGGCAATTAAATTGTGTCTTCATAGTATTCACTATGCGCCCATAATATGTGCAAACATACAAGTAAAGACTACAGCGTATATATATGCAGAATTTACTAAAAAGTGTGGGTTGCTATGGAATGCACACTCCAGTGTCCAAATATGTGCCATCTAAGCTAAGCTTTGGTATGCCCAAAATAATGTGATTTTCTGTATAGTGTTTGGATCTCCCTCACCGCTGTTAACAATTTTAGGCCCCATTCACACCGAATCCATTGCGGTGTGTTAACATAAATTTTTTAACGGATGGTAACGCAAGGGCAATGAAAAATTAAAGGGACTGGGACAGTTAACACAGTTGCATTGTGTTGTGTTGCTGTACATTGCGATGAATAAAAAGATGTTAGGATTTCTTAAACTTCCTCCTCCAGTCGGCTGAAGGATGACTTGTTTTGTAGTATGCTTGACACTGCTGTTCCTCTTTGGCGCTCTTTTATAACCAAACCCATAAACATCATCATTTTGCAACTACTAAAAAAACTCCTGACAAATTCCTGTCTCAGAGTGATGATGCAACATTACCTCACAATTTACCCATCAGCTGGTCCATTCAGTCCCTTCCTTTGCAGTTGTTCTGATTTACCAAGTGGGCTGCTGTTCCTGTTCTCTGTGTATGGCTCTGACAGATTGATCTCCTGGTTCCTAACTCCAGCTTTGTTTCCAGTCATCCTGCACTCAGTGTTCCCTGATCTGGTTAGGCTGACTACCCATTTTGGTTTCTGATATTTGGCTTGGTACTGATGACATCCTGGACTTTCTCCATTGTTTTTTGCATTTATTTTTATTGTTGTTTTCAGTAAACTCTTTTGATTTTTTACACCTGCACTTTAAGTTTTTGTCTGGTTTCTTGGTCCCCTAACATTACAGCATGCTCTGCTTTTTTGCAGTATAACACATTGTGTCAAAAACACGTGCTAATGCAACGCAAGCTAATACAGTCAAGTATGCCCACTCAGGAAATGTTACTTCACATAAAGCTTGCCAAAAAAAAAGTGCAACGGAACATAATGCAACGGAAGGCAATCGGAAGGAACAACTGCAAATCAACAGACTCCAATGACCTGCGTGTACCTTCCAGTTTTGGTGTGAATGCACCCTAAAAGTGTATTTTCACTTTTGCAGTCAAAGTGGGATAACACCTATTTGATATTTAAAACATGT
>NW_017308432.1:165541-169066 GCF_000935625.1 Nanorana parkeri | reverse complement strand
ATCAGATGCCTAGCCCGATACTTCCGTTATCAGGAAGCCGGGCAGCGAGACATGCACGCTGCCGGGCTTCCTGATTGGTTGGGAAGCTGGCCAATCAGGATGCCAGGCGCCGTGTAGCCTGGCTTTCTGATTGGCCGGGTAACCGACTTCATGCTTCCTCGTCACCTCATGACAAGGGAGCATGGAGCCGGCTTCCCGGCCAATCAGGAAGCTAGGCGCCGCGTCATTACATGGCGCCTGGGTTCCTGCTTGGCCAGAAAGCCAGGTCTATGCTTTCTCGTCACCTAGAGACGAGAAGCATGGGGATGGCTTCCCTGCTAATCAGGAAGCCGGGTGCCGAGTCTTTACACGCCGCCCAGCTTCCCGGCTCATCAGGAAGCCAGGTGGCGAGTCATTACACGCCGCCTGGCTTCCTTAATCCAGTATCGGTATTTGGTATCGGCGAGTAACGAAAACAAAATATCGTCTAAAGGGACCAGTCTAGGAGCCAACTGGGATCGTGGTTTGAGTGAGTATAACTTTGTTTTTGGCTTGTATTTTGGCTCCTTAGGTTAAACAATCACTTACCCCTAGTACAGGGTAGCCCCAATGCAAGGGTTAAGATTTTATTTGCCCAGAATTCATCTTTAAGAGCCAAACAATTGAGTGGAGATTATTTGGGGTATGGTGTATGCATCTTTTTGGAGTATATTAGCTGGTGAGGATGTAGTTATTTAAAGCCCATCGCACCCTGAAAAGCAGCAAAAGTCACCCGAATTTTGCTTCATCCATTAACTACAATGCTATTTGCTAAAATATTTCTATTTTGCCAACATTTCAAGGAAACAAAAGCCCTCAAATTTGCTCATCCCTAGTACAAGTAAGGAAGTACTAGCATGTTATAAAATCCTCAGATCAGCTGGCAGATGAAGTGATATCCTTCTGTCACATCCAGCCAAATCCAGGGATTGGTTAATGAATTTGCACATCTCCAAAAATGAATTACTGATCACAATAAAGCTGGCTAAAGGAGTTGAGAGTCTTCACTCATTAAATTGAGTAAATATTGACTTCAATTGTCCAGTCATATGAACAGCAGATTTCTTTTTACTTATTTCATCTACACAATATCATCTGCACATGATTGAGTATTCAAACTGAACAGGAATTTGCTTTTCACATGAAGATCCACTCAAGGATGAAAATGTTCCAACAATTTTCTTTTCTTTTTTGTATAATATATCTTTATTATTTCTATATATCACAATATAAACATAAAAACATGTAAGAATCCTGTTAAGAGGCTCTCCCAGGGGGAAATGCAATCAAAAACAGAAAATAAAAATAATCATAACTTCTTCCTAAAACAACCACCATAAATTCCCCATTAACCACTTGAAGTCTGCGGTGTTATACCCCCTTCCTGTCCAGGCCATTTTTCAGTATTCAGCGCTGCGGTACTTTGACTGACATTTATTCCGTCATGCTGTACTGATACGAATTTCATACCATTTTTTGGGGACAGATAGAGCTTTCTTTTAGTAGAATCACCACTGGGGTTTTTATTTTTTACTATATAACAAAAAAATAACTTTTGAAAAAAAAAAACTGTTTCCCTTTGAAAGGTTTGGAACATTTATTATCACCCCAATTTTTTGGTAAAATATAAAAGACGGGGTCACGTCGGGTAAATAGACACCAAACATATGGAGCCTTAAAATTGTGCGCGCCCGCGAAAACGCAGAAAACGACCACACACAAAATTGGTAATAGGCGACGCTTTAAGCGATTTTACCGCTCATCAGTTCAGTGTTGTCAGTGATTGATGGCCCTAAAATTATTGCTCTCAATGTGTAACATGTGCGACGTAATGGGTGCAATCGTTGTTTTCTCCCATAGGCGCACCCCATGCATGTTTACGTGTGTATGTGGGGGGGGGGGGGGCGGGGGACTTTAAAAAAAATTTGGGGTTATTTTACATTTTTTTTTTTGTGACTATTTTTTTTTACTTCTTTATTTTTTTCATGCTTTAATTTTTTTTAAACTTTATTGCTATCACATAGGGAAATAAGAAACCCCCCATGTGATAGCCAATTCACATGACAGGTCCTCTTTATGGAGACATCAGGGGTCTCCAAGACCCCTAATGTCACCTAGGGATCCCCAGAGAAGCTGATGAAGCAGAGATCTGCTTCACCAGCTTCTCACCGGCATCTGTAACCGGTGAGTGACACTGAATGCAGGTCACAGTGGATCTCAGGACCGACGGAGGCGGTACGGGGGGGGGAACACACCCGTAGCTACTACAAGTTTCCCCACTCATGTGCACACTGAGCCCCGCACACGAGCAGGGGGAGGGGCAGGACATCTTAAGATCCCAAACCCTAAAACACACACACACAAAAAAATGTCTTACAATTTTAATTTATCCGCATCTGTTTTTTACCATCGAGAATCTGCTCATGTTGACATTTATATTGCTGTCAATATCAATAATAAATAAATTCTGGGGAAAAAAACTGTGAAAGTCTCCTTTTTAAAAAGACTCGATATGAAGAAGTATCTCTAGGTGGTTTATTCTGTGATTGATTTTCTTACAGCAGTTACCAGCACAGATACTTTATGCATTGTCTGGCGTGCAGATTACCACTGGAGGGAGAATAAAAAAAATATATATACAAGCAAAAAAGAATTAACTTTTAGGTACATTTTACAATAAAATGTAATACACAGCAGTTTTTATTCAAACAATTTCTACAGAGACAGAATCTTATTTTCATTTAGAAGATACATGTGCAAGCAGCTTTGTGTCCGGGTCCTCCTAATATTACATGAAAATGGCAGCACAGTCATTTTCCCAAATGAAGAGGTTAAAAGTAGACAGCTGCCCTGACTCCTGTGTCAGGTTACTGTCTGAGATTGAAGAACACATAAAGGCCATTCGGCATGTCTCTGCTCCACTCTTCCCACCACTTATTGTTCACTTGGTAAAATCTGTCAATAATCATTTTTCCTGCCTCAGTGCTGCTGGCGACATCAAACATGCCCGGCCGTACAAAATCAATAGCCCAGCGCCAGTAGCAGCGGCAAAAGTGTTACTGCGATTGTGTTTACTTCTGCAGATCGGGTTACTGTTATTTTCCAGAGGACATCCACTATATTATACCAGAACAGAAATCCCTTTTTTTCCATGTAGTCCGTAATATAGATGTCTTCAAATTATTGTTATGTGCTATAAATTAAATATGTACTGTATTTTATTCTGGTAATAATAATAATCATAATAACAGTGATGATAATAAGTAGCATAATAAACAGTAGTATCAGATTAAGATACAATACATATTTAATTCATAGCATATAGCAATAATTTGAAGACATTTATATTCAACCCACTTCACAGGCAACTCACTAATAATAATAATAATAATAATTGCTATTATTATTATTATTTCTATTAATAATTTTATTATTACTGTTGTTGTTAATATTAGCATTATAATTATTGTTATTATTATTAATATTATAATTAATAATAATAATCAC
>NW_017308432.1:157675-165200 GCF_000935625.1 Nanorana parkeri | reverse complement strand
AATCACAAAAGCAATTACTATTATCATTATCAATATTATTATTGTTGGTGTTGTTATTATCATTATAATTATTGTTATTAATAATAATAATAATAATCATCATCACAAAAGCAATTAATATTATCATTTTTCAAGCTGGTATGTTTAAAAATTCCTAGAGTTGGTATGAGCTTTGATTACTTTTAGCAGTAAAGTATTTAAATTCACTGCAGCTTGTGAACTTTCCCCTCTACTATGTAACACTTTTGTGCCACTGAGCTTAATAGAGTAAATTTCTCTTTAAAAAAAAAAAAAGTCTGAAAAAGAACAATGAAGGCACATTCTAGCTTTCCAATCTCCACTGCTTTCCCCAGCCCCACTGCAGTTTCCACCCCCGGCTTTTGTTTAAATTATTATTATTTATTAATCTTTTTTACATAAACTTTTTTTCTGATATTTTTGGTCCAGTGACTTGCATTCTCTAATTTTTTGTCCCTGCTGTAGGTGGGCAGTCCTAAATGAAGTGGCTCTCCTCTGCAGTATTTACCTGTGAAGTGGGTTGAATGGTGTTGGGTTATTAAGCTCCCACTCCTTATTGACAGCTGTGAGGCTGATGACCAGGATAAAAGTGTGTGCAGGGCATTATGGGTTGGCACCAAATTTATACTGGAGAGAAAGATAGAGAGAGAAAAAAAGGGAAAGAATCTGGAACTGAGCTTTAATAATTCTTAAGAGGCCTGACATTCATTACCCAAGCCTTTGCTCCCTTGCAGAGTTATATTGGACCACGTGACCTTCAGCATTGAACACTTCCTGGTGTGTCTGATGTCTGCACCACTCACTACATACTCTGGTTCCACCCAATGGCTGCTATTTTCACTAGTGTGTTCCTGCAGCTGCTGTGTCCATGTATATCTGCACCTGAGCATCAGGCTGTTTTAAGGGGTCGTTTTTGTGGAGCTACATGGACCAGCAGCTGCAGGAACACATTAGTGATGTATCAGTGGATGGGGGTAAACACAGTGTACAGTGGGGACAGCTGGCATCCAATATACCTGGAAGTACAAAATGTTGAAGATCCTACTGGTCTGTGTATCCACAAGAGATTCAAAAAGAATAAGGTTATGGGCAGAGGGACTGGCAATTATAGTTAACGTTTTTTTTACAGGCTTCTTTATTTTCTGAGTGACAGGGTCATTTTTAAAGGAGTCTTTCACTTCCCTTCATACATTTGTCAGTTGAACATCAGAATGGTTGTTTGAGCTGCCATTGTCTACATTTCTGGGCTGATATTGCTTCTGGAAAAAGCTGGATTTATATTTTCTGCACCCCTAGACCAGGGGTCAGCAACCTTAAACACTCAAAGATCCATTTGGACCCATTTCCCACGGAATAGAAAACACCGGGAGCCACAAAACCCTTTTGACATCTAAAATGAAAATAACACTGCATATATCATTTTTTACCTTTATGTTATGTATAGCATATAGGTGTATATGTGAGCTTAGTAACGCACTGGACTCGCAAATCGTATGTGCAGAAGAACTGATCTGCCCTGGAAAAGCTGTTCGGTCCTGAAATGTCACTTCCATCCAACTCCACCCAACTCACAAAGTCGGATAGAAGTGACATTTCAGGACCGAACAGCTGTTCCAGGGCAGATCAGTTCGCCTGCACATACGATTTGCGATGCCAATCTGCCCTGGAACAGCTGAAAAAGCGTTGGAATCCTTGACCAATTGGTGGTCACACATTGCACCGCCAAAAAACTGGGTGGGATTACATTACAAAACTGGGTGGGATCACCGGTCACACATTCTAACGTAGTCACAAACTTTGATAGAACAGTGGCCCTCTCTAATCATTTAATCAGATAAGTAGATTATAATAGGCACCAATACACTGTAATGTTCTCCATTATAATCCACTGTACTAATTAAATGAAATAACAGCACACAGTGTGCAATTACATCCGTTATGGGTTATGTTGGTTATGGGAACCTTAACAAACAATAGCATGTCAGGCCTGCAGTTTGACTCAACTCTGAGAGCCAAACAAGGATACTTTCTCATATATTTAATGATCATATAAGTAACTAATATAATTTATTATGCCACAGTCGCTCCACTTGAAAGCAATATTCCTACTGACTGATTAGAAATTTTAGCAAGTATGCAAGGAAGCTGAGAATATCATACAGGTAAAGTTTGCAGGTAATTACACATGCATAATATAACCGAAGTTTAGTAATGTTTTACTTTATTGAAAGTATTATAAAAAATATGATATTAAAAAAAATAATATACCTATATGCTCACAATACATTGAAATCTATGAAACATCTAACTGATCAATATAAACTCCCTATGACCGAATACCATTGTTACTTTCAAATTACACATCTACTCCGTAAGCAACACATTCCATCTATGGTTCAAATTGACCGAAAACTATACAAATTTCTGTGTAGCCCTCAACGGTCTCTAGGGGGCATTGCGTTATTCTATGCTTATTTAGGGGACAATAATGTATTTTCCAAGTCTCCTCAGATGATAAAATGGGAACGTTACTTGAATGCTACCATCTCCACATCTCAATGGCAGAAAGCCTTTCAGGTATCCTACAGGGCATCTTTATGTGCAAACCACTGGGAACTGTATTACAAAATAGTTAACAGATGGTATCTTACACCCTACAAATGATCAAAATTTTAAATTCAAAATTCCCCGCTATGTTGGAGAATGTGTGGAGAGGTGGGTTCTTTAGCTCACGTTTTTTGGCACTGCAAATCACTCCGATCCTATTGGAATCAGGTTTTCCATCTTATTTCACAGTTCACAACCACTCCGGTCACACCATCTATTACTCTGGCACATTCTACATTCTACACGTCGATCTGGATACTTTCCCTTTTTCCCCCTTGTTTTCCCCTTTTTCCTCTAGAACAATCATTTCACACATACTTTATGCTGCTGTCCTATTGATTGCACATAAGTGGCGCACGTCTTCCCCTCCAAATGTCTCGGAAGTTGTCGGTCTAACCAATCTCCAGTGCTCTTCTGAACGTACATTCTCCTATATAAATCATAGATACTCTACGTTTTGTTGGTACTGGGAAAAATGGCTCCTCAAGCCCTTCTGTGCATTGTGACCTCGTTGAGTTTGCTTGTTTGGTTTCACATTCATACTGCCTCTTTAACTGACGCACAAATATCATCCCAACCCTCCCCTCCTTTACCCTTACCTTCCTCCCCCTTCTTTATGATGTTTATTATAGTTGCATTTCTGCAGATCATATAGAACGCCATCTTTGTGTTTTCATGCCTTTATACTCTTGACCTATTTTGTTGAAACACATGTTATAGCTGTACATGAAATATTACTACGTGTCATTGTATCTGCACATTGGCTACTTTGTTGTTCGAACTACTACAAAATTCAATAAAGATATATTGTTGAAAAAAAAATAATAATATAAAAAAATAAACATCCAGCCCTTTGGTATTATTTGAATTTCTCCATGAATGGCTCCAAACTCAGATTGATTAACTCAGACTGACTCTCGAAAAATGTGCTAGGGCCTTCAAGTTGTAAAAATAAAGGTGGTTTTATATGAAAAAGTACACCATGTTACATTGCCTTGTACAGTACTTATTGAAGAACATTCAAAGCCACAAACCAGTGAAGGACTGGAGTGTTACTTTCCTGCCACAATATTGCAGAATCTCAGTTATTTTCCATCTTTGAAACAAGCTGTGGACCTGAAGCATCAAATGCTATTAATCTAACTTGTATAGTCATTAGTACATCATTGAACATGACTTGTTAGATGAACCTTGATTCAATAAAAAAATATAACTAAAAATGTGTATGCTGAGCTATAATTACAATTTGTATTATGTCTAATGCATTTTATCATTCACTTAAATTGAGTATCAGGCTTAAAGTGACATTAAACCCTCAGATGTTTTAACAAAAACCAATACTGTAATGTGTGCCTTACTGTAATCCATGGTTGTTTCCCTTCTCTTTGCTGCTCTTCCTTTTAAATCTGTATCTGTTCTCATGCTGGGCAGAACTTCTGTTTTGCAGCAGGCTGCCTTGTCTCTGGAATGGCTACATTGTGTGTGTGTGTACGTTTGCAACCTGAGCCAGCACTACAGGAAGAGGCACTCAGCTGCAAAGGGAAGTTCTCCCCGAACATGAGAAGACATGAGGATTTAAAAGGAAGAGCAGCAAAGAGAAGGGAAACAACCATGGATTACAATAAGGAACACATTACAGTATTGTTTTATGTTTAAAAAAATCTGAGGGTTTAATGTCACTTTAAGAGGAACCAGAGGTGGTGATTTCAATGTTCAAACTTTTATTTAAAAAAAGTTCTATATTCCGTTTGGTTAAAATTGATTCAAACCTCTCTCTCGCTCTCCTCTCCTCTCTTCTCTCACCCCCTCTTTCTCTCTCTCCTCTCTTCTCTCACCCCCTCTTTCTCTCTCTCCCCTCTTTCTCTCTCTCCTCTACTCTCTCTCCATCTCCTCTCTTTCTCTCTCTCTCCTCTCTCCCCCCTATCTCCCCTCTCTCTCTCCCCCTCTTTCTCTCTCTCCCCTCTTTCTCTCTCTCCTCTCTTTCTCTCTCTCCTCTCCTCTCTCTCCATCTCCTCTCTTTCTCTCTCTCTCCTCTCTCCCCCCTCTCTCCCCTCTCTCTCTCCCCTCTCTTTCTCTCTCTCTCCTCTCTCCCCTCTCTCTCTCCCCCCTCTTTCTCTCTCTCCTCTCTCTCCATCTCCCCTCTCTCTCTCTCCTCTCTCTCCATCTCCCCTCTCTCTCTCTCTCTCTCTCTCTCTCTCTCTCTCTATCTCTCTCTCTCTCTCTCTCCCTCCCTCCCCTCTTTCTGGCCTTTCTTAAGCTGGCCATACACCTTACAACAATCGACAACTTGCCTTGGTTGTAAAGTAATTAAAAAAATTTACGATCTGCCCATCTTGGACAGGCAGATCGTACTTGCGATCAGCGCAAGCCTGCCCCGCCGAGGGGCAATGCCGAACAGGCAATGCCGATGACTGCAATGCTGAACAGGCAGTGTGCGCTTGCGGACACCGGCCCATGCAGCATTTGTCTTAGGAGCAGGCCACAAACCCGCCAAAAATCATACGATTTTCGGCTGGTTTTCAAACATGCTCGTAAGAAAAAAGACGTGCGACCGTACAGTAGAAACAGTCGCACGCCTTCCATACACCTGCTGATTATCATACGATTGCGGGATTTCCCGCGATTATCGTACGATAATCGGCAGGTGTATGGGCACCTTTAGGCACTGCCTGCTAGGCCCAGGGCCGGCCTTATGGGTGTGGAAACAAAGGCGCCAGGCGGCCGACACAGCGCGTCCTCGGGCGGCTTCTGTCCTCCTCACCGCTGGTCTGCCTTATGGGCTGAGGAGGCGGGGTTCAACTTCCAAGGAGAAACTGCAGGGGGCGCAGGAGGGAGCGCTGCCTGCTGTCAGGATGGCCGAGCGGTGATAATTACATTTGTATGAAGTACAAACACGGGAGCGATCATCTGATCACTCCAGTGTTTGTAAATAACTGGGGACACATAGTACTATGTGTCCCCAGTTATGAATGAACAGGCTGTGATTTACATCACATCCTTTTCATTCAAGATTTCCTCAATGGGGAGAAGCACTCACTACAGAGGCTCCTCCCCATTCAGAAACTGCTGATAGCAAATATTTTACTATCAGCAGTTTCTGAATGAATGGGAAGCCTCTGTACTGAGTGCTCTCCATTCATTGAGTGCTGAGGCTGCTGAAAAAGAAATGGAGGACTCTGTGTCCTCAATTTATTTTCTATTTTAAAAGGGAAATGCCAGGGATCTGTTTGGACCCCTAGTATTTCCCCGAAGCCCCCCAAACAGTAAAACATAAATAAATAATACAAAAATAAAAAATTATAAAAAATTTAAAAACTTATTTTAAAAAAGTGAAAACTGCCCCCCCTCACCCCCCCATGTATTATTAGACATGTGCGAAGACTAAAAATTCATTTCAGATGAAATGAACAAAAACTAAAAACGTTTCATTCGTTTTATCAAACAAAACACATTTTTATGCTATTTTAGATTCAGCCATTGGCGTTGGAGGCAGCTCGCATGACGTCATATAACACTGCACGTTTTGGGCACCGCCATCTTGGTGTATACCTAGGTATACACCAAGATGGTGGGGCCAATATCGGCGTCTGACGTCACCTGATGCCACGCATGCATGGTGTCATGTAACGTCATGCTCCCCGCCTCCAAGATGGTAGCACGCATTCACAGAACACGCCAGTGGCCAACATGGCCGCCGCACATTCTCAAACAAATTATTATGTGCCTGAATAAATTTTTCGTATATTCGGACATATAGTAATTCATACATTTTACATGTAGTCTAGGTTTTGTGTTCTGTTTTCTATTTTTACTTTTCTAGATACACTTACTTGAAAAAAGAGGTCGGCATGACAACCTGACACTTTATTTTTATAGACTCTATTTTCGTTTTACATTGATTGTTTGCCTTCTGTTGTTTTATTTGATAAGAATACTTATATTGTGCCTACAAGTTTAATACCTTTGAATAAAAGTTTTATTTTTATCATATTTTTTAATATGTTTCTTTGCGGCTTAACAAAATAGGAGTCTTTAAATGGTGCGGACATTGGGAAAAATGGGTGTGGTTACAGGGGTGTGGCCACTTAAGGGTGTGGTCACTGATGGGTGTGGTCACTGAGGGGCGCTGTAAAGCTTTCTCGCACAGACCGCCTAAAGGACTAAGGCCGGCCCTGGCTAGGCCCATCTCACAAATTCCTCCATAATACTCATGTGAGTAGCTGCAGGTGTGAGGCACTGTATAATATTTGTATTGGCCGCAGCTGGTCACAGTCCCTTTGCATGTAATTGCTCAGACTGCGATTACCTGTGGACGACCGCATCTGAAACATTTGCATCCAGGTGCAATCGTTTGTGTGTAATCACGGCCTGTGCGGTTACATGTAAACAGTCTGCAAACAGCTGCAGCCAATGGCAACGGTTATTGTATTATACAGTGCCTCCCAACCACACCAGATCACATAAATCTGATGGAGGAATTTGTGTGACTCATGGATCCCATTCACAGGTGTAATTGAGGCCTTATAGGGTGACAGTGCTCTCGATGTTGAGCCTGATGAAGGGACCCTGCAAGGTCTCGAAAGCGCTTGTTTTTTCAACTGACAATCTGTTCAATAAAATAAACAATTGATTATCCTAACTAATAGGATTTTGGTGGGCTGGTAACATTCTTCTCTACCAAACTAATGCTCTGTCCCTGCCTCCCAGTTGTGCCCTTGCTCAGTCTTTCACAGGCTTTTGATGAAGACTATGGGGTCTATTCACGAAGCTGCTGAGGGATCTGGCCGTAGCTTCGGTTGATCCTTCGGCTAGCTTCGGCCCCAGGACCCCTTCGGTTCAGTAGAACCGAGGGGGTGCTGTACGGGCTATTCACAATAGCCGGTACAGCTCCCGATCATGG
>NW_017308432.1:138552-157181 GCF_000935625.1 Nanorana parkeri | reverse complement strand
AGCCGATGTACGGCTGAAATCAGCCGTACCAGCCTGAAGTGAATAGCCGAACAGTGTTCTGCTCACTTCACTTCTGATCGGTCATTCACTCGGCTGCCCTCGGCAGCATAGTGAATAGACCCCTAAAAGTGGCTTTTTACACACGCATTATACAGTAATGAGCAACTGTTGTCACCATCATGAAACCTGCCCTTGAGCTCCTGCCAGCCCTCTAATGTAAACACTCAGCAGGTGCTTATAAGCCTATGAATGAAATCCGACTGCAGAGTTTTTGCTGTGGTCTTTGACTTGTTTTAAAACTCTTCTACTGCTTAACCATATGTAAATATGTTAATGTCCATAGTTTGGACATAGGTGCACGTTGAGTTTAAAAACTAACCCTACCTAACTCCAAGGCTGTATTTCTTTTACTGGAATCTGTAGACATATAACCTTTGGTACTCAAAGCAACACCCCTAGGGTTGCCACCTGGGGTATTGCCCGGACAGTCCGAAGTGCAGAAGGAGTTCGACTCAGTTGAGTTCAGCTGAGCCGAACCTCTGGCAGGCTACTCACTGCTGTTCGGTCTATTCTCATAGATGCCGAACAGCAGTGAGTGAATAGCCGAATGCCGCCGAGCGGCATTTGGCTCAGCTGTTCTGCTCAGTCTCTCTGTGGGACCGAGCAGAACAGAAAAACAGTTTAAAAGGTAGAGAAATAAAAATAGAAAACAATTTTGCGGAGCTAGCAATGACAGCTAGCTCCGCCCAACAGTTTTCTATTGGCCGGCGGCTCTGCTGCCGTCAAAAAAAAGAGCCCTGTCAGAATAGAAAAAAGAAAATATGGCCATAGAAATGCATTGCTAGATTCCTATTGGCCATTTCAATTTGCAATAGCCAATAGCAAACTAGCATTGTGCAATGCGGGTGCAATGCTAGTTTGCTATTGGCTATTGCAAATTGAAATAGCCAATAGGAATCTAGCAATGCATTCCTATGGCCAAATTTTTTTTCTATTCTGACACGGCTCCGTGTCAGAATAATAATAAAAAAAAAAAAAAGCAGTGTTTCTCTCCTGGGCGGCCGGGAGCGGGAGACTCCTGGAGCGCCAGGGAGAGTTTGCTGTCTGGAGATCAGTGTCCCTGGTAACCAGGGACGCTGATCTCTCTGCAAGTGGCCGGAGCCAGCCGTAAGATCACAGCTGGCTCCGCCCAGCTGTCAGAAGCAGGCTGTTCAGCCAGCTTCGACTTTCAGCGCGGCTCAGCCGAGCCGAGGCATATGCGTTCGGCTCGACTGAGCCGCTCGGCCATGTTCGGGAGCTGTACGGGCTATAGTGAATAGCCCGTACAGCAGCCCTTCAGTTCAACTGACCCGAAGGGGTCCTGGGGCCGAAGCTAGCCGAAGGATCGGCCGAAGCTATGGCTAGATCCTTGGGCTGCTTTGTGAATAGACCCCTAAGTGACGATACCGGCACTTTAAATTTTTTGACAGATGCTGCTGCTGAGGTCCCCAGCAAGCGCAGGACCTCAGACAGCCATATCTGCCGAAAGCAGCATCCTTCTCCATGCTGTAAACAGACACCGGCCCGTCTTCCTGTCCTGACAGCAGGATGTGATAAGATACACAGCAGAGAGGGAAAAAACTACCATGGAGGTGCTGTTTTCATGGTCTGCTCTCAGCACACTCTGTGCATCAGCAAGGTAAGAGCTCACCTCTATGTGTACTGAAGGGTGTCTTCAGCACCCCATTCCCCCTGCTGCATCTGTCTTCAGGGTCCTAGTTCTGTGCAGGGTGCTCTTCTCTAATGCTATATGTGAAATAATATTTTTTTTATTCTATCTACTTACTTTGCTTCCAGGCTTAAAGTATCTATGTTGTAATCTTTCTTAAAGATCTTGTATTTTTGTGTTTAGTGTGTTTAGTTCAATTTTGCTTCATTTGCATGTTTACATCAAGGGATACAGATTAACCCTTTTTGGTATTTAAAAAAATTGCTATTAGCATAGGATATTTAAATGGACATTTAAATATAGAAACTGGCCCAGAGGTACCAGGGACTGGATTTAACCACTTCAGTTTTCCGTTGCCACACCTCTATACCCCTTATGCACCAGAGCAATGTTTACATTTTTCCTAGAGGCCTACAGATTCAGCAATAGTTTTGTCATTTAAGATAATAAATGAATGCACATTTCTTTCCAGGGGAATCAAAATGTTATATTGTCCTGCAAAAATACAGAAACTGGCACTGCTACAATACTTTTAAGTGGGGGCTGTGTGATGGCACAATCCTTCCTCATTTACTTTTGGACACTCCCCCCCCAATGCTAGTGTAAGGACTTACCTTAAATGATGCCTCTTGATCCAATCATCTTCTTCTTTCAGTTGTCCCTCCAGCGCTGGTGCCGGTCTCTGACCCGGCGCTGACTCCTCAGCGCCGGGACAGGCGCACTTCCTGTCCCACCAAGTCTGTGCTGGTGCATGCTGCCTGCATTAACTTATCTTGTGTCTCTCCTCGTCTCCTGGCCAAAGATCTGTACTGCGCATGCACCCACCCTATAAGTTTTAACCCTTTGAAAAGTTTTTTGTGCAATGTTTTCGCATATATCTACTTCTTGCTAGCAGTAGATACAGGCAAAAACATGCAAGGCTTTAGTAACCCTTTAAGCACAGGCAAGGCTGGGGAAATGCCAAATGTAAACACACAAGATAAAATGTTTGCTATGTTTTTAGCAAAATCTGTTTGCAACATGTTTCAAAATATCAATCTATGTCAGGGTTGGAATCAGAAGAATTGATTTTCTCAATTCTAATTGTCAGTATGTTCTCTAAACATTGAAGGGTAAGATAAAGAGTGACTGTCCCTTTAAATGCGTTATTGTAGTAGGTCAGGGTTAGTGTACAGAGGACATTCTCTTGCTGGTACATGATATTTCCAATGAGCTCAGTAGTAGCTTGCTTCATATGTCACAGCCACTTATAGACACAAATCTACTGTTAATAGCTCTTAATGATAATATGTTTCACTATCCTACTTCAAGCTTTATAATTGATGAGAACAAAGTGTCACTTTTGTGTACTAGTATTACCCTTGAGGATTTATTACTGCTTTAACAAAATCTTTATGTCTACTTTCATGTTTAATATATTGCCCAGTTTCATGGCCAGTAAAAATAATGTTTCAGCTTTTCTTCCAGCACCTGTATGCCGACTATAATGAATATACACATGAGAATTAATTTACTAAAAGAGTGGCATTTGCCTAGTCCCTGCAGACATGTGTTAACATCGAAAATTCAATTAGCAGTAGAGCAAAATTATATTATTTTTAATTCCCTTTAGGTGAATGGATATTTAAAACAAGTACAAGTTCACCGAGAAGAATAAAAAATATTTTTTTAGTAAAGCTTTTATCTAGGTATGAATACAGTGATATGCCCTGTCTGTGTTCTTTTTTTTTTAAGTCTCTGTAAGTACAGTGCTACTGTCTGTATTATGTTAAATCTTGAATTGTAATTTTAAGTTATCTGAGGTCCAAATATAATGTAATTGCTCCTGCGGGTATAATCCCACACACTGAACCATTCATATAATATTAGCATCTATGAAGTATACAATCTAAATCTATTACCACAGTCCCATCTCTCCATAAGGCTGGAAAGTTCGGGCCTTACGCAACCCCATTCTCGACAGTGGTATTCTTAAAGCCTAATTCTGGGTAAACATGCTTCTTAATTCATTTCCACCACTAGATGTCCTCACTCTTCTGCTGAGTATCAGAGGAAAGACTGAGGACATCCTGTGAGTACAGGGTATCATGACACCCCCCCAGGGGAGATGTTATTACTTTATTTTGCACTCAAATGCAATAATGCAGAAAGCAGAGCTGACACCATTACTTCAACACCAGTCAGCATAATTTGAGTGGTGTTGCAGCCCCTCTGCTTAAGAATATCCAAAGAGTCACTTGATTTGTCTGAAGACATCTGGAAAGGATAAATATTTAAGAAAAAAAACACAAAATACAGACAAGGGGCATTGGCAGGGTGGGCACTGAACTGAACTGTACACAATGGAGAACTCAAAGAATAATGCGGCTAAATGACCAAGTCTATTAAAACTGCAACACAAAAATTTACTATGCTCCAATTTGTTTTAGAATTAGGTTGCAATGTATTATAATAAACAGAATTTATTTTTAACAATTATATTATCTTGTTGTATTAATAGATTAGAAAAAAAAACAAAAAACTTAATGAATAATTGTTCTAGCTCCAAAATAAGCAGATGGGTGTTTGTGGCCCAATTCTTGGTTGTGTCATGACACTTTATTCTTCTGTAAGTTAATCACTGAGGGTAGTACTTGACCTTTTTCTTTTATTTACTTGCCCATGTCTATTTTTGGTCAATGTTCCACTTTCTGCTCACAAACTTCATTCTAGCAATCTGGAGAGCTAATTCTCTCTTTAACTGCCTCCGGGCCGGCCGTAGTAAAAAAACGGCCGGCCAGGAGCTCTCTAGATCTGAGCGGGCGTCTCTAGACGTCCGCTCAGACACGCCCCATTGCGCGCACGAGCGGGAAATGGCCGCAATTTAAAAACGGGCAGCGATGCCCGTTAATATACATGCGATCCGCCTGCTGTAAAGCCGGCGGATCGCTTGTATTTAGCGACGATCGGTGCGGCCCCACCCTCCCTCTGCTGTCCCGCTGATCCCGGGCTCCGCTGTGCGCGGTGTGAGCCTGGGATCAGCATGTCGCCTGTGACACAGGGGATCAGAGAGAGCTCGGTACACGAGCTCCCTCCGGTCCCCTCTCCTCTGCAAGAATGCGGAAGTGTTGTATAATACATCACTTCCGCATTCTTGTGTCACTCTCCAGCTTCAGAAGCTGGAAAGAAGCTGATGGAGCAGATCTCTGCTTCATCAGCTTCTTTTGGGGGGTCCTAGGTGACATTAGGGGTCTTGGAGACCCCTGATGTCTCCATAAAGAGGACCTGTCACATATTTTGCTATCACATAGGGGGGGTTTATTAGCCCCCGTATGTGATAGCAATAAAGTTTAGTGAAAAAAAAAAGGAAAAAAAAATTAAAGTCCCCCCCCAAAATTTTAAGTAACACATAAAAAAGAATAAAAAAATAAAAAAAAAATGTAAGTCCCCACCCATACGTACACGCATGCATACATGCGTGGGGGGCGCATACGTGCAAAAAAGACGATTGCGCCCATTACGCCGCACATGTAACATATCGCCGCGAACGTCGCAGTGAGAGCAATAAGTCTCGGGCCATCAATCACTGATAACACTAAACTGATGAGCGGTAAAAACGTTTAAAGCGTCGCCTATGGCTAATTTTGGTTGCGGTCGTTTACTGCGATCTTGCGGGTGCGCGCAATTTTAAAGCTTGACATGTTTGGTGTCTATTTAACCGACGTGACCCAATCTTTTATATTTGACCAAAAAACTGGGTAATAATAAATGTTTCCTAACATAATGTTAAAAATAACTTTTTTTTTTTCAAAATTTTCAGTAATTTTTCCTAATTATAATACAAAATAAAACCCCCAGTGGTGATTAAATACCACCAAAATAAAGCTCTATCTGTCCCCAAAAAATGGTGTAAAATTCATTTCAGTACAGCGTTGCATGACGGAATAAACGTGAGTCAAAGTACCGCAGCGCTGAATACTGAAAAATGGCCTGGCCAGGAAGGGGGTCTAAACACCTGGTCTTGAAGTGGTTAAAGATTACTGGAATATATCCAGTTGAGATACTCTGGATTCCATCTGAATTCATTTTCCATTCCACCATGAATTAAGCTATGGAAGCATATAGGTATCAGGGGGCAAATCTAGAGATCTGCCATTTTTCTGAGGAAGTCTTGATAATTAAATGGCTGAGGCACACGAGACAGTGGGAGGATCTTTTCATTTTATGCCGGCTGGATTGTGACGTTCTAAATGCGAGTTTTTACTATTTTTAATAAAGTTCTGACAATTGGCTGCACAATGAGCGTTTTTATATATCATTCATTATTGGGGAGATTGGATTACCGTACATCAAGGGGACCGTGAAAGGGTGCGAGAGCAGCTAGATATCCGATCAGGCAGGACCTGATGTATACCTACTACTACTTTTGAGCTTTGGCTGACTGTCAGTAACAGTCAAATAATTGTGGTGAGTGTGTTTCCTTAGGGGTTCAGTTCACCACGAGGAGAGGATCATCTGTTACACCAAAGCATTGATTGGGAGTACAGTGTTTTGCCCTGTTTTTGGGCTGGATTTGGGACGTTTGTACATTATATGATTACACTGTTTTGCACATGTTAAAAACACATGGATTCTTAGTCATTATGAATTTGAGCACTTTATATTATACTATAAGCACTTTATATGACATGTACCTGATGCACTGGCACTATTTAATTATTAGTGCATAACCTTTTCTGTTCACATTAATACTTTAATATTTGCATATTATTTGTTTACTTATTTATTTGTCGGTTTAAAGAAATGTTTTGCACATATATGGAATTTACTCATTACACAGAAGTATGGATATATAGTGCTGTACACCCATTTCTATTAGTGTGAAAATCTAGCCTTAGAAAGAAAGTGGTTATATAGGGAGAAGAGCACATTAAATAAATCCACAAACCCCCTTCTATCACTGTTGTGTATTACTGTTTATCTCATCTATGACACATTATACATTGACTTCCTCTCTCCTTTCCTTTCTTTCCTTCCTTTCCTCTCCTTTCCTTTCCTTTCCTCAGCAGACTGATGAGAGCAACCTGTGGAAGCCTAGACAGGCACCATATGTTGATCTTAGAAATTTAAAGCAATTTCAGGATAAATTTAAACTAGTGAATTATACCCTTCTGCACGGCAATCTGCCAAAAGCTTATTTTTATTTTCAATTGTTAAGATTTAACATTAACATTTTGGCATTCCAACACAGTATGCAACCTGTTTGTTTGGGGGTATGTGTGCCTTAAATGCTTTGCATTAAGGCTTCTCATTTATTTAGAATGTGCTGCCAACATGCAGCAACAAAAGAAAAAATGGACTTGTGTGCTGGGCTGTCGTTCTGGCACCACAACACTCTGTACATAGTGTTATGCATTGTGGTAACATGCAGTCATTTTTATTTTTATTTTTTACGTCATGCTACCACAGCACATAAATGTGAAGCCAGCCTAAAACAAATGCAGCACATATGAAATATATGAAATAAAGATCTATACATTACCATACAAGGAAATATGATGCTACGAAATAATATAGATCAGACAGGTCTACAGGTCATACAATACAGTATTGCAACAGGGCTAAAAAGAGCTAACGCTTCACCTCCTCCACCATTCCTTACTATTCAATCATTTTCAATGTCTCTCACTGGAATTACAGGATAGAAGTATACAGAAGTGGGAGAGAGAAGGGGATACAATTCATTAACCTGTGTGTAAATTTAGCTATTGAGCCTTGTAAACAACAAGCATTCTACAACAAAGGAGCTACAGTAAAACATTTGGAAAGATCAAAGAGCTCAGTCTGCTCACTGGATACAATTTCTAATATTCAATATTTCATATTTATCTGTCTTTTCTATAAAAACAAAAATGTTTTTCTTTTAGTCTTGACCATAGACAATAAATAAACTATGTACAAAAACATTCTACATTCTCTTTAAACTATAGAATGACCATCCAAAAAACTGACTGATTCACTGATCTAGTGTCGAAGACAGTCTTAAGTTCTCCATTGGTGTGGGGAGATATCTGGCACTGACAATGGAGGAATACAGTTATTAAATAATTAAAGCTGCACTTACAGGCCTCCTTGAAGTGTGATACCCCAGTTACTCAGCATGCATGCTTTCTTTCCTGCCAATCAACGAAAGGTAAAATGTTAGCCCTGCCTGAGGCCCAGTGCCGCCCAATAGGCGTTCGGAACATCTTTGTGTTTTGTGAGCTCATTCAATTCAGCCCTTAGAAGCATGCAATGCAAGTGATGGCAATTAGATACGAATCCTACCAGTGAATGTGACAACAGCATTCCTCGCCAGCTGATCAGTAACAACAGATTCTTTCATTTTTACTAATTAAGTCTTTAGGGATTTTGGGAATGTAACCAAAGTATCTGAAATGGCGTCCCTGCTATAGGTGTAAATTACCAGAATTTAGATTGTTGTTATACACTTTGGCTTAACTTTTAAACAGCCTTTTCAATAAACATATGCATTATATTAGCATTAGTGTAAATGTGCCAGGAGGGTACTTTGAAAGATTTTTTTTTTCTAGAGTAAATGGCTAATATTTACGCCTTCTCTGTGTGGACACTAAAAACAGACTCTGTGAAAGTGTGTAATAGGCTGTACTGTATTACAGCATATGGGTACTTGCTGAAATGTGTACACCAGGGAGGGTCTTGCAAACAGTGATAAAGTTAATCCCACACAAGACAAAATTAAATTGCTTAGTCTGTTTAAAGGGCCACCTAAACGAAAACACAACTTGTTTTATAAAAAAGACAGCAACTCCAGGCAACCATTAGTAAACTCCTGAGAGCAAAAACATTACAACCATGCTAAAATCACAAAGTCCTTTAACCCTTCCCTGCCTGCAATCTAAAGAGTGACTATTCTCAGCACGATGCCCCTATGCCAAGGGAATATTAATCAAAATTCCCCTTTACAGTTAGAAGACCACACTGTCACCACCGATCACACTGATGGCTCCTAGTCCATACTAATACTAGGGGATCAATCAGTGTGGTTCCTGGTCGTGTGATCACCATGCCCAAGGCTGTGTTCCTAAATCACTATCACTGACAGTGGCAGCTGAGAATGTATTTCTTTCTCTGTACATTTACTCTGCTTACGAAGAAGGAAATTGTCAGCCTATCATAGGAAATTTAATGAGTGTATATTTTAAAACATTGTAACAAAAAAAGCCGATGATGTTCTTGTAAAAATTATTTAAGTAGAGAATAGTCACCATTTTTAGGCATATTATTCACCATGATTTAACTATTTTGATGCCACAGAGATAAGTATTATCTCACTGCTATAGCGCCGGGAGTGTGTTTACACTTCCTCAGCCGAATTTTGGCTGTACAACCATATGATCACTTCTACACTCACATGCAGGTGCCTCCCTCCTGCCCAACCCCTCTGCCATGTATCTCAGGCTCCGCTCCCCCTCCCGCAGGCCTAGGATGGCCATGGTGGGTGTCAGAGATTAGAGCAGAGAAAAATCAGTGAGCATCCATTCTCTGATCCCCCCTCCGGTGAATTAATCCGGGAGTGATGGGGATTTCATGTATCTGAGCTGCCACATTGGCCAGTAGAACGAACTGCAAACTGCGCTTGATTGGCTTCATTGAGATTCATAGGTGACATTAGGGGGGCTGTCACCAGCAATATGCTATAACATAAGGGGCTATCAGACCCCTATATGATAGCAATCAAGTTAAGTTTTTTTAAAAGTTGAAAATTAAAGTTAAATTTAAAAAAAAACAGTCCCCCCAAAAATGTTAAAGCACCAAATCTATGTACAGACACATACAAAAATAAATGTATGTGTTGAGTTTGCCTATGTATAAAAATGGTGATTGGGCCAGGCATGTTGGATATCGCCACACATGCCAAGTTACAATTCTAGGTACATTATTCATGGTTAAATTGATGACCTGTAAAGGCTTTGCCTATGGACAATTCCGGGTACAAAATCGTTTGTTGTTTCATGGGTGCACAGAGTTTCAAGTCTTGACATGTTTGGTATCTATTTACTCAGCGCAATCTTTTATACTTTTTAAAAAAATGGGTATTATTTTTGTGTGTGCACTAAAATTAATTCCTCATTGAAAATTTGAGTTTAGTAAATGGTTGCGCTAATATTATGTGACATACAAAACTGCAATGGACATAATTTTACTCTCTAGGGTCTGTTCTTTTAGTGAATATATACTTTCGGGGGCTTCAAGCAGTTTTCAGGCCATAAATGTGCATCTTAAAATGTGTAACAAAAAAATGCAAAAACTACTGTGGCAGCGTAAGGGTTAATAAAAGTTAACTATGGCATAATGGTGCTGCAAAGTTTGGAAAGGACTTCAAGGCTTCAAGGTTTAAGCTACCGTATTTTAAGATCCAGTGCACCTATATTTAGATTGGATTTGAAGGGTATTCTGGGTAAATGTAGAGATTTCGATCACATATCTCTGCATTGTACCCCCTGAGTTTCATACACCAACCCGTGTGTCACACATGGGCAACATTCTAAAGCTGGACATACACTATAGGAACTTTGCACAGTGGTTGCCACTGTTGGCACCCTTTCAGACAGAACAGGCAGCCAATGATCTGCTGGCTTTGCTCGGGTATTTTGCAAGTGACCGGCAGCTGCCATCAGAATACAATGAAGACAGCAGGAGATTTCTTGATCAACGCTCGTAGGTGTTGATGGAGGAATCTGGAATATTTTCTTTGTTCGGCCCATGAGTTGAACACAGAAAATATAACAGTGTATGGCCAGTATTTGTAAAGCTGACAAAAACTGCAATACTTGAATTGGTTCCTTCCCACTACATTGTCTATGGTTTGTTTGTATATGTCTGTGCGCTCTCATGCATGTCTGTGTGTATGATAAGATAGGAAAATTAGATTGTTTACTACTTTGCAGCTGATTGGATCAGTGAAATGTACTCTGTAGAACACTGTGGAATATGCTGACGCTGTATTAATATATAAATTAAATTACTTTCTAGCCAGTAATGCAATTGTAGAGCTTTGCAATATGTTAAAAAAAAAACTGCAGCTGTATCCAAAGAAAAATCTTTATTCCTTTCTTTAAAACTCTTGGGTTAAGGGGGTTCCCAGGACAGGGAACAAGGGGAAATCTTATTGGGGACACTTGCTTCTAAATGGATACAAGAACCTCTGGTGTATGCATTTTATCAATGTATTTTTTTTTGGGGGGGTTCTCTAAAGTGTATGTCAAAACAAAACATTTTCTTTTCACTTTTAGGTAGAATGGGGAAGGATTAGAACTACCATGAGGTTTTTACTGCTATCCATTAGAGAGATTTAATTTTACTTTCTGTTGTGTTTCTCATGTGTCTAATAAAAGCATCGACCAATGGTGAAAAAGTCTGAAAGTGTATTTGTAATAAGCCAACACATTTCTGAGACACAGCCATTCCCACTTCAGCAGGGAATGAATTCGAAATGAAAGGGTAGTTACTAAAAAAAATCAATATAAATACATGAGAGAACTATCAAAGCAAAACGGAAATGAAAATTATGCCAAGAAGCAAATCAATAGAACTCACAGGCAGGATAAAGTATGTCATATGCAATTGATCACTAACTGATCGAAGCAACTAATGGTCAACCTGACATGGCAGTTCCTTATTTCTTCATAATTTTCTCAAGCATTTGTAATAACAACTCAGACTGAGTACTTTTATTTCAACGACGTGCGGAAATCAAGCCCAATGCCAGGGCCCCCAAAACTTGGTGGATGTTTAATGTCACCTTGATATGAAATAATAAAAATACTATTTTGGTCTGTTTCACCATTGGTCTGACCCTTTACTTTAAAGGAGAACTATGAGATGAGTGATTTCCACTCACCTCATAGTTCTAGCCGACCTGTGACAATGAGACTGTCACAGGTCGGCTCAGTAGATCGGGAGGTGAGCGAACACATACCAGGTTCGCTCACCTCTCGATCCTGTCACGGCTCTCTGCCGTGACAAGGGGAGGGCTGGATTCCCCTCTCCCCGCTCCGATCTGCCAGCGCTGACTGGCGGAACGGACTGGGGAGGGGGAGGGTACAGCTGGCTTTGCCTCTAGATAGGCAGAGCCAGCTGTCACTCACGCAGCTGGGCAGATCCCGTCATCTACGTCGGGATCCGCTCCGGCTGCGGCGTCTCAGTATACCGCGAGCTGTAGCTCGCGGTATACTGAGCTCAGGGTAACGGGAGGACGCTAGTTTGTGTCCTCCCGTTACCCTAAGGAGAACTATGGGGAAAAACACTGACCCCATAGTTCTCCTTTAAGTGTATTTCAACTCTTTGCAGTCAAATTGGGATAACACCTATTTTATATTTGTTACATGTCCCCGTTCACATAGCTTAACTTATGTGAATGTTTGGCTTACATTTTACTTCCTTGACTGCTAAGGATCATAGTTCAATTTATACTACTTTAAGTATAACAAAGTTACCTGCCCATCCTCTACCTAAAGATAAAACTGGACTCAAACTTCTTGGATGGATGGGCACAGCATTATTAACCGGTTTCAATCTCTTTAATAACAACTCTTTATTGATTCCAACACACATCTATGTGCCACTCACAGTTGAACTGTGAGCACTCAGTAACGTTATAAACATATAACATTGGGAACAGCCTGTCTGCACCATAATGATTGCAGGATCTATATCTGGCTTAGTGCCATGAAAGTTCAAGCTGGCAAGGTTATACCACCAATTAAAGCTGTGACAAAGTTCTTCAAAAGAGGGTGAGTGGCTGAGTGTCATCCATCTTTTTGGTCAAATCTTAAGAGATTTTATAGCCCACCTTCTCCTGCTTTTAAGGCTTCCCTCTCTCCTCATTAATACTAAACCTCCAGTAGGGTACCCCTTCTGCTGGACAGAAAGGATGAGTGTTAACCCTCTCATGACCCCACATGATCCCAGCTGTCATGGCTCTCTCTCCTTTGGGTCAAGTCACCTTCATTTTCTAAATTCCTCTGAAATGCAAGTGGGATGGGGGATCAATGTTTATCATTATTAATCCTGTCTGTACTGTGCTGGCAGATCTCATAATCAGTTGTAAGCTAGATTTGAACACTTTCTGTCCTAACAAAGGATTAAAGGTCTAGAACATGCTAATAAGAGGAAGCTCAGAATGTCCCCAGTCTATCAATGGTAACAGTAGGAGTTTCCCGTCACTTTGAAGTACCTATTATTTTTAGGTGTACCCTCTGTTGACTTGCGATTTCCTTCAGGTTTTAGTGTGAATGCACCCTTATACTACTTTAAAAAGTTCTAACCATTCCCCGTTCTATCCAAACTTAAGAACAAAAAGCTTTGGCTGAATATACACTAAAAAAAATAACATACCTTACCAATGCTGATTGACAAGCTAGCTGGCAACTAAATAGAAAGTGGGACTGCAAAAAGAAAAAAAAATATATAATAGAATTGCCCTGTTCAATCTGTAAATCTGAAAAGTGATAAAATAAAATAAAATAAACAATTCCCTTTTTAATTCCATACCAGGTTCCAGACCGATATTGTAACAAAAGAAACAATTACAGCTATTTCTAGACGCTAGACAATATACTTTATATAATTAGCATTCTTTCTGTGCCGTCAGATGATGATTGCTACTTGGCAACACAGTCCCGTCCACTCTTTGGTGGCGGTTGGGCATTTCCTAGTTAAGGCCCTTGTTAAATAGCCAGCGGGATTAACATGGAGTCAGCTTTGTTGGGAGCCGGAGCCAAACAGATTCTTGGAAGTCAAAATACTTCAAGGCAATCACACTGTGCTGAAAATCTCCAGGCTTACTAACCTTGTCACATTTAATTTAACTATTGACATAAACGTAATGCAGCTCTGCAGTGCTCTGTGTTTATGAAGCTTGTTTTATTGCTAACTTATAACACTGAGGATTCGAACGGTTGGTGGAGTTTTATAAAAGTATCTTATAAGCTGTAAATGTGACATAATTGTTCAAGTACATAAAATAAGTCAGACTGCACAGTTGCACAAGAAAGATTAAATTTGTTTTAAGCGCGTTCAATAGTAGAAACTTAGACGTAATGGATTTACTTCTTTCCTAATATTAAATTTAGTTGTGCAAGGCCGGGCATCAGAATGTGCTTTTTGTATCCTTACCAAATTAAAGAAGACAGACTAACACAGGGCGTTTTTTTTATGCAAGATAATAAATAAATATATGTTTGCTGTGTTTAATGAGACATTTTGATTTGGCATTTTATTTTAATTGGTCCTTCTCTTAAGAACAGTGGGCAATATCTTTTCCTACCTGTTAGTGCCGATAAAATAGTTTGGTGGAAAATTAGAAGGGATATTATTTTTTCCATGTACAGTATAACATGATCTGAAAGGGTTGTTCTCAATCAGGCTTCCACGGCTTTCTATGAAATTCTACTTTCTTAGTCCCCTCTAAATGATGATCGCGTGTTAAAGTGTATTTCATTCTGGACACTTAAAAGCAGAACTCTAGCATTTTAAAAAAATTAACCCTTACAGTGGGGCTACCCACACACTGCAAGGGTTCAGTGCCCATTTTGGTCTAGGCAGGGCCATCCCTAGAATGAGGCAGCCTGACGCTGTTGCCTCAGGTGGCATCTCTTTGGGTCACAAACTTTGCAGTGTGCCTTTCTACAGGTGTATCTACAGACACGTCTTGTCCTAAGGTGACACTGCTCATTTTGCATTTCCCTGTCATGCACTTTCCAGTCGGAATTACAATCCACCATACCAATACAGAGTGCGCTGGCACATTCTGCAATAGTCTCTGCAGTAAAACTGATGTGTAGCCTCTGCTGGAACATACACACATGCACAGGAAGTGCATGCAACAGTATGCAGCATGTGCACAGCACAGGCAGAGATAACATTAAGAACGTAAGGTAAAAATAATATTGTTTTGCCTAAAGTGCTCTACATAACTTAGTATTCTATTGTGAGAGTTTAGTCCTTCTTTAAAGCTTATTTCCTAAAAAAAAAAAAATCCCCTACCCATGCAGTTGGGTCACCTCCTTACTGTAAGGGTTAACTGCTCCTTAATGTCAAGAGGAGCTGTGATTACCTATATCCCACTCCCCCCAACAGACAGTGCTGATGGACTATCTCTTGGTGTCCTCACATATAATGCAGGGGCTCTTAATTAGGCCCCTTTTAGACGGGTGGTCTAATCGGATGTAGATCTATGGGCAGCCGTATCTAAACGGATGGGTGTCCCTTTACATCCAGATGCCCCTGGCTCTGGCCAGGCCCAGAAAAACAAATGGAACGGTGTTCCATTTTGCCAGACCTGATTGTGCCAGATCGGGGGTATTCTGATGTAAACTGACACATATCCGTACAAGAATCCCCTCCTAATTGGATAGTGTGAAAGGGGCCCAAGACGTAATGGCATCAGTGGGCCTCTGACCACCAGAACAGAAGGGGAAGAGACTGCGGGCACCGATCTTGGAGCCTGCCGGAGTAGGGACTATGTCAGTAAAAGTGCTTCACACAGCCTCCCCTAGGCAAAAACAAGTAGTAAAGCCTTTCAGAGTAAGGTTAGCCCCATCGCAAGGGGATTTTTTTGTTCACCTGCAGATAGGCTTTAAAGTGATATTAAAGTCAAAAGGATTTTAAGCAATTTCAAATGCTGGTGAACTCACTTACAATGGATGCTGCTCCTTCATGTTTAAAAGTTTTAGTTTCCTGAAGAATCAGCTGGTTCCCTGAGCAGTCCACTGACTTCCTGTTTTAGAGTGACTCCTTTCTCAAGCAGAGTGCTATGCAGTCACCCCTGTGTGTGCTAGTAAGCCGTGTGTATCTCCACAAACACACAGACACAGCAAATCAAGATACTTCCCCGACCCCTTCTCCTCCCTCCTCCCTCCTCACTTCTCCAAGATAGTAGATGAACAGTTGCTGGAGTCTGCACTGTCTCTTATGATCTTGTACTGGACAGGAAGTTCAGAGAACTTGGAAGAAGCTGTTCAGAAACATGACGATTATAAGTGTTTGGGCAAAAATGTAAAGCAATGCTTTTCTGGGCAATGTATATTTGTTTGATCTGGATTCATTATTGAAAAAAGGTTTGAGAGTTCAATACTGCTTTAAGTTCACCATACATATTACAATTTACTTTGTAATCGTTCACAATGAGCTTTAGATTTACCAAAACTATGTAATATGAGGACCTACCTAAACTATCCAATCAATCTGTATCCTATCAGGCAGGCCCTTGGAATACATAGATGCTGGTAAATATATAGGAGATTGTACAATTACATTGTAATGTGTGTTGTGAGCTTTATGCTTCAACAGAAACAATAATAGTGAATGATTATTAAACACAAAAAAACCACACACAAAAAGAACACTAACTGAAAGAAACTATCCAAAACACACCCCCCTTTCAAAAAACATATCTAAACAAATCGGTGGATAAAATAGTTTTTGCTGACAGTGAAAAATAAAAAATCAGTTTAGCCAAAATCTTTCTTTTCATCCATAATATGCATATTTTTTTAACCTCAAGTGCTCAGGCCACTGTTTATCTCCTAATTTGCTTTCCCTTCTCCCTTTGAACTGTATTAAGCCTCATTCACTCAGCAACACAGGGCTATGCACCATCAAGAAGGAGCCTTTTTCTGTGCCTGGGAGTCAAGGGTGTTTTTATACTGCCATGGCTAGCAGCCTGTACAAATCAATTACAGACTGGCAAAATGTAATTAACCACCCATTTGAGGATTTACTTGATTACAGTGATGAATGAGGGGTGCTGGGTGCAAGATATCTGCATCCAGGGCCTCTTATCCATCTCTGTACACATGCAACCACAGGGATTGCATACAGCTGTGGAATCTGTCAGCCTTTCATTGATGTGTATGTGACAAGGGTAGAACAAACATTATGTACTCAGTCAACCTCCCACAATCCTGCTATGCCACCCCTTATCTCCAAACTCTCTAAATATCTTGCCTGTACATAATAGACTACACACAAAATTGAAGTTAATGGGTAGAACAAACATTATGTACTCAGTCAACCTCCCACAATCCTGCTATGCCACCCCTTATCTCCAAACTCTCTAAATATCTTGCCTGCACATAATAGACTACACACAAAATTGAAGTTAATGGCAAAAATACAACTATTGTATATAATACGGGACAAAACACATTTTACCCCAGCATCCCTGTTTGCAAAAGGTTGCAAGTCTATGAAGGCACCATCAGTAACCCAACTCTATCTCAACAGAACCACTTAACTATAATAGGCCCCCAACTGCAACACAACACCTCAGGGACGACTCACAAATTACCGTAAAGACCATCCAGAGCCATAAATCCTAGGTTGCTTCAGCTCACAGCCATGAAATTGAGGACTCCATACCAGAGAACCAGCACCAGATTTACTAACTTCACAGAACCCAAGTTGCTCCCAACAGCCCATGCCAGCCACATAAATACTACTTTGGCAACACAGAGCAGGCGGGCAGCAAGTTTGCTCGCCGTGTGCTAACTTTCAACTGAAGAAGCAACTTTCTTCTTTCTCAGCCTATATCTGAAACCCCACCTAGACCACCATCCCTCAATAAATTGGATAAGTGACCCTAAAAAACTTAAACAAAACCTTAATCTCTTTGACTTCATGTTTCCCTGTTCACCATGTCATGTAGGCCACATGCCTATTGTTTTTGTCATTTTGCTTCATGCCTAGTTGGCTTCTGACCACAACTGTACAAAAACACCTGTGACCTCTGAAATATGCTCATTCTGATGTTCAAGTGATGCAATGTTATCAAGTAAATACACTGACTTTTAATAACAAAAAAATAATAATATTTTCCACAATTGTTTGAAAGACCAGAAACCCGACAGAAAATGTAATTATACATATTTCAAAGTATTTCAATTTATTAAACTCTGTTGTTTTACTTTCCAAGTGTAGCGATGACCCCCGAAGGAGCTGCTGATAATTTTGGGTCCTGCTACCTATTTTGCAGTTACTGTCCCAGTTTCCAGCTCCAGCAACACCGACACTTCTGTAATCATCAGGCTCGAGTCTCTATAGTCCTTTTATAATGTATTGCTTAATGGTAGAACACTAAGGAGAGAGGGTCTAGGGTTGCAGGATTCCCTCAAAGCACAAAGGGTAGGGTCTTCTGCTACCATGTAAATGGTAATCTTAGAGAGCTGCTGCAGTTAAATGTCTAGATGGCAGGGAAGGACTTAATTTGTTTATAGGTCTTTTCTGAAGCACTGAAACTAAAAGAGTATCTAAACCCTATTAATAGATGTCTTATTTTCTCCCATTTGGTCAGCAACACCGACACTTCTGTAATCATCAGGCTCGAGTCTCTATAGTCTTTTTATAATTTATTGCTTAATGGTAGAACACTAAGGAGAGAGGGTCTAGGGTTGCAGGATTCCCTGAAAGCACAAAATTAGAGGACAATATCTTCTGAAATAGTAGCAGCAATAACATCAGCTCATAGGTAAATCTATGTCTCTGTAAGAGCAGTCACAGTCTTTTTAGTGCACCAGCTGGCTTTTGTTCCCTCTGTATGGTACCTGGATCTATGGACAATGAATCCTTTTTACAATGCTCACACAAAAACTCAGTGACACTCTTCATTAATCAGATCTCCACAAAATTAGAGGACAATATCTTGTAGTGCTCTATAGCAGGTGCCATTCTGCATTGCAGCAATGCAGAATGGCACTCTCTATAGAGAACTACAAATCTCAGCAGTACTTTATACAGCAATGCTATTGTTGTATAATGTATTGATGGGGTGTTTAATCCTCTATACCCTGTGCCATTCAGCAATGCTATAAATATGGATGCACCAATACCCATGGCCAAAACTGGGGGGGGGGGTGCC
>NW_017308432.1:136938-138462 GCF_000935625.1 Nanorana parkeri | reverse complement strand
AGGTTTGGATACACGTCTTCTGCAGAGGATGTGAAAGCCGCACTGCCGCGCAAGGGCACCTCTTATAGTGCGGTCCTAACTCTAAACTATGAGAGTCTCCATCTTGGAGCACATGGGGGCAAAATAAAATCTTGCACCAGGGCCCATTGTTCCTTAGGTCCGCCCCTGGGTGTAGGAGTGTAGGGTAACTCATAAAAAGCATCAATGTTTGTGAATTATAAGCAACTGTGCATATAGAGAAAAGGAATGCAATTGTGCATACAAATTGAGAAAAATGCTTCTAAATTCTGTTACAAAATAGTAATATGACTCTAGGTTTAATGCCATTAGATTGGTATTTTTAATAAAGCAAACCATTTTACATTTGTTGTATATTTTAGAGTTCCTGAAGCCAAACAGCCATCATCTAAATAAACTGCTGCTTTTAATCCCTCTTTGGTGATTCACTTTGCATTTGAGATGAAACTGAGACATGCCAGCACTGCTATTTAGCAGTATAGAAGGTAGCCTGTTTAGGATGGAAACACCCTCTTAAGCAGCCCACAACATCTAGCAGAAAGGCTTGTGTTTGGTGGAGTGTTCCGTATTTGTCTTAAGACCATGCATCAAAATGAGTTTAGTCAATTTATTCAGAGTGACAGCCACAAGGTAATCTGAAACAGGGTTTTAATCCAAGAACACCATCAGTTTATATATTGCAGTAGGAATAGAACTATAAAAATGTTAACAAACACATCTCAAAGTCATGTGGACTTACAAAGTAAATAATAAAGATAATCCCATGGTCAGGCTTTGTGCCAGGCTAAAGCAGTAATTAACTGTACAGGATATAACATTTCATAGTAATTGTAATTTCATTGTAATGTGGTACATACACTACATTTGTATTACAACATCAATAAAAACTTCTGGGTTTTTATTCTCATTAAATAATCCCACCATATTGGCTTTTTCATACTTAAATGGAGATATATTATACTCGAGTATAAGCCGAGGGGGGCACTTTTCACCCAAAAAAATGGGCTGAAAATCTCGGCTTATACTCGAGTATATACGGTATTTTCCAACGTATCATTAATAATGAACAACCATCCTTGATTTCAGTACAGGAAATGAAAACACAACTAACAGGGTTATTCATAAAAGAGTTAAGAGTTTGGAGAAGGCAGGAGAAGTGAACAATCTAGGACAAAGTAGCTGATTTGGAAAAATTATGCAATTCAGCTCACTTTCCAGTGAATTCAGCTTTTCAGCTCACAATTCAGCTATGTTGTCCTAGATTGTTCACTTCTCCTGCCTTCTCCAAACTCCTCACCCTTTTGTGAATAACCCTCTAAGTATTCACTGATAAGTCACAGCCCAAAAACAGTCCATAATCAGGAAGATCATTGATGAGACAGTGGATCATAGATCCATAGTGTAGTGTTTCCATTTCCTGTAAGTATTTCTTAAGGAAAAAAAAGAACCCTATTTCATCATCTAAAATTATGCATTTTCTAAAAGTGTATCTAAACCCGAAAGCAA
>NW_017308432.1:84864-136913 GCF_000935625.1 Nanorana parkeri | reverse complement strand
TATATATATATCTTACCAGTCCTTTTATGAATTTGCTACATTCGTTTTAATTTTTTAATTTTTAGGCTTTTTTGCTTTATTTTACAATGAATTAAACATTATTTTATGATAATACTGCAAATACACACTTCCTGTCATAGGGTGGCTACGCTCGTTCATTCCACTGAATCTATGGGAGGAGCCATGGTTGCTACCTTGCAGAACCTGGCCTTGGGGCAGCAGGGAGAGTAAATCCAGCCTTGGATACACCGAAAGACTATGCAACCGCTGATTGCTCAGGTCATGCTCTTTTCTCTACAGAAAGTGGTGACTGTCAGTCATGACTTCCTGCAGGGATTCCCCCCCCCCCATTCTTCCAGCACTCATTGGAGGGACAGACAGGGGAGGGGGGTGGGCACAGCTGGCTCTGGCTCTAGAAAGGTAGAGCCAGCTGTCAATCAGAAAGCGGGGTGGATCCCAACAATATGGAATCCTTCCTGGCTGCAGTGCATTAGCTGACTTTGGGCCACAGGAGAGAAGTAAACCCGGCAAAAAGTTTGGCTTTACTTCTATTTTAATTTTGCAATTTCACTCAGAATTCTCACTTTTATTATACATTGCTATTCATTTAAGCTTCAGAAAATCAAAACCGGTGTTCAGATGTGTGATTCCTAAGGCAGATTGGGAATTATGTTTTTATAGCGGGAAATAATTACTAAACACCCTAGCATGTAAACAGATACAGGGTCGGAGCTGTTCAATGCAGGCCTTGTTATTTCCATCAGTGCCATGTAAGTAACTTAATATTGATAGTGTCAACGAGAATACATTCATATAAGATGTTTTTTTCTTTTGTTAAAAGCATTCTCCCATCTGTTATAATGATTGGGATATGTAATTATCATCAAAGTGCAAGGTTGTGTCTGCTATTAAAACATTGCTATCGGTATAACTTTCAAAACACATCTACAGCCTCATTTATAAAGTGCCATGATTTCAACAAGCCCACAACTCCATGTAACCATCTTCAGGGGTCATGGGAATTGAGATTTTAAAAAATGAGCCTTTTAAAATGTTTCAGCTTCTTGTAATATAATTAAAGAGGTTCTCCTAGAAAGAGGTAAGCTCTTCTCACTTCCTCAGAGAGGAAAACAGTTCAGTCATTTACAGACCTCAGCTCATTAACTTTCACAGCAATGCTGAGGACTATTTGAAGTCACAACCCTATCCGCCATGCGGATACAAACAGAGATGGACTAGTTGTTAGAGGGGGTGCTGCCACTGACACCTATTCAGTTCTATGGCGGAGAGTTTAATTTTTATATAATAACTGAAAGCATGACACAACATTTTGCTCCTTTATTGATATTGTATGTGAATCAATTGTGTATATGTTTTTCATGACCTTACTCATTCTGTGGTGGAATGTAATAGACCTTGAACTATTGTGACCTAATATTCGAGTCTGTCTTCTTGACTTGTCAGAGTTGTTGACAAAATGTAAAGTTGTACCTGCTCAAACCTACTCAAAGATTAATTTTTTTGCTGCATGTAAAAAATGTATCCAGTTGTTGGAAGATCTATTTGCTGTTAAAAGGACACAACTAGTGGACACAAGAGTCACTAAAAAAGCCTTAAAATGACACAAAACTCTTAAGCTAAATCTTAAAAATGCATTCAAGTACCTTAACTATCAACACAAATTTAGCTTATTTGTGTATCATGCGGTGGTGAGAATGTCCTTTCATTCAAACTTTCAAATTAATTTTATGAAATTGACAACCATTAAGTATAAATAATGTATATATAACACCAAACTAATTGTTCCGTTTGTCAAGATGAGCACTTAGAACTTAGAAGCACTTAGTGATACTAGATGCATATCAATGTAACTCAAACAAAATCACAATTAAAGATGGTCCTCAATGCTATGACACATGTTCTGGCAAATTACTGCCACTTGCCCTAGAAACTTCTTTACAGTGGGCATATACCACAGGTCCTTCTTCTAAGTAGCTGTCAGAAAATTTAGAAAGAAAACTGCTGACTCATATGAGCATGCGAGTCTTGGTTCAGTGAGGCACGTATTGTGCTATGGGCATTGTCCTAATCAGAGAAGACCTGCAGGTCAAATCACCTATCGATGAATTCTGAATGTTCTCAAATGCAAGCAGAATGCATCTGGATACAAGCATTTGCCCAAGCAGGTCAAATCATCTATCAATGAATTCGGAATGATCTCAAATGCAAGCAGAATGAATCTGGATTCAAGCATTTGCCCAAGCCCGAAGTCTGTCAACACAGGCCCTAACAGAGCTCAGCCGTTTTCACAAATGTCCATACTGGATCATATTCTTGAGCCACCTGACAACATTTTAATCCACAGACAACAGACAAGGGTCCCATTCTTGCACACCAGCAACAACCAATCTCTCTTTCCTCCCTATAGTTAATTGGAATACACACTCATGTTATAAGCATAAACAAATCATTGCTGTTATTATATTATGATAGAACAGTCATCCTGGGTCTATGGTCACCTTAACCTGAGGATTTGATTAAAAACTTGCACGTGAAACACATTTGAAAAGTTTGAAATCAGAGAATGATCTTTGATTGCCTATACAATTATTACCAAGTTCTGGAATATTCATTGTAAACACTATCAAATGGCTAGAAACACGGTGCAAAAATGCTAGAAAATTCCTAGTCTGTCATTTGTGTGAAAAGCTACCTTCGCATGGTCACAATTGAATGGTGCTTGTCGCTGCTCAACCTGCAAGGCAAAAGACATCTAGTGGTGGAAAAAATGTTCAACAGGGAAGAAGTTCTGAATTGACTATGAGTATTGCAGCAAAAGCTGTTTTTACCAAAGTGTAAAGAGTTTGGAAAAGGCAGGAGAAGCGAACAATCTGATACAACATAGCCGAACTGGAAAGTGAGCTGAATTGGAGAATTTTTCCAAATCAGCTATGTTGTCCTAGATTGTTCACTTCTCCTGCCGTCTCCAAACTCTTCACCCTTTTGTGAATAACCCTGTTAATCTTTTAAAGGGCTATTACATTTTTTTTTTTATTCTTGACGGGTTCTGCTCTAAATTTGGCTTGTCTTTAATTGCAGGAGACCACACGCAGTTGCTAACTGGAAGCAACACTTCCAGCAAAATAATTTTTCCCCGGTGAGTGTCAGATTCCTGGTAGATGAAAAAATAACGCCCAAGTCTTTTTTCTTACATTTAGGATAGACTACGTGACTCTGCTAAGGAGATTTCATATCACTTACTGGTCCTTAGATAGCAAAACCAGAAATGAGGAAACTGTTATTGGGACGGAAAACCCAAACAATAATAATAACAACCTTACAGAGCATCTAACTCATCCCCATTTTCACACAAATAAAGTGTTTTTCAGTCTATCATGTAGCATTTTTAAAACTATTTTATTTTTGTATTTTCTTGTCACATTTTAAGTTTACCATTTTTGATTGCATTATATAATGCTTTGTGTAGCTCATACATGTCCAGGCAAGCATACAGCGCTGGTTGCATAATGTTTGTGGAACTTGCACAGGTTGGGCATGCCTGGGAAGGCTTAGGCTTAGTGTATGCTGATGTAAGAGCTAAAAGCAGCTCACAACGGTTAGGCCCATCAGAAGTATCTAACCAATGTCAAAACAGTTGTAAAACATTCTGCTATATTTTTGGTCGGTATACGCTTAAGTCTCAAAGACGCACCATGACTGGACTTGTAAAGAGAGCAAATTGACTCTAGAACATTGGCACAAGTGCTTTATTATTTTGGTGCATGCAATCGGACTTTGATAGAAACTGTCACATAGCACTTTTAACATGATTTGGCGCAGCTGGTGCAACACCACATAACACTTCTTATAACATTGATAATTTGGCACTTGGAAAATGAACCAATATTTACACTATTAACTAGTAGTGTATGCTGTAGAACCTTTCAGGTGCTGCTTCAGTGGATTCACATCAACATGTATATTCAGGTAAAACATTTATCATGCTATTGTAAATAATACATCTATTAAAATCACTATAAAAGAACAACTTGGATACCCATGCTTATTTCTTTCTAGGGTACACATTCCACAAAAAGTTGGAAGTTCACTCATCAAATGGAGGGCACATGGGGTATAATAGGGTGATGGTTGTGGAATATGTACTCTAGAAGGAAATAAGCATGGTTATCCAAGTTGTTCATCAATGTTTTACCTGAATATACATGTTGATGCAAATTTATTGAAGCAGCATCAGAAAAGTCATATACCACGCACTAATAGAAATTGATAATGGGCGTATATGCTGGGAAGATGATGCATGTGAATGTATATTAGCCAATCTACACTTATATTTAAAAAATATTTTATGAAAGTAGTTTTATCTGCACAATCCAGTGCGCTCTGTTTCTGCGTTTATTTTTTGCATGTATATTTTGGCTATGGAGATCTACATAGAGCTTGCAAGAATTCTCAGAGCTGCTTGGTACTAGTCAAGTGCAGTACTTTTGAACTTTACAGAGAGAAGAGTGTATTTTAAAGTGACACTAGACTCAGAAGTTAAAGGAAATCTATGAGGTGAGTGATTTTCACTCATCCTAATAGTTAGAGCCGACTTGTTACAAAGAAGCTGTCACAGGTCGGCTCTATCGATCAGGAAGTGAGCAGAAACATGCATGATCTGCTCACTTCCCAATCGTCTCCCTGCAGTGAGCGGTGACTGTCAGTCACTGCTGCCCGCAGGGATTCCCCCCTACCCTCTCCGATCCTCCAGCGCTGAGTGGAGGAACGGACGGGGAGGGGGCGTGCATAGCTGGCTCTGCCTCTAAAATAGGCAGGGCCAGCTGTCACTCACGCAGCTGGGTGGATCTCGACAGTAATGTCGGGATACGTCCCAGCTGCGGCACCCACAGTATATTGCGGGGAAAAGGCCCGTGATATACTGAGCTTTGCGTCACGGGAGGACGCTAGTATATGTCCTCCCGTGGCCCTAAAGAGAACTATGGGGAAAAACACTTACCCCGTAGTTCTTTTTTAAATCTTAAACATGCATTCAAATACCCTAAGTATTAACAATACTGTATCTTATTTGTGTATCACTCGGCTGTAGATCCTCAAATCATCTCTGAATTGGTGCTGATACTGTCCTTCCTTCTGGAGGGTGGCTACTTTTGTTACCCATGGTCCCTGTGTGTGTAGTCACCGCTCCAAGCTCACTCTTGTGATGGACTACAATCTCATGTTTAATTTACTAGTTTGTATTGAAGTTGTAGTCCATCACGGGTATTGCACTTGAATGCATTTTTAGGGTTTAACTCCTGAGTTTAGTGTCACTTTATGGCATACATATGGCACCACAGGAATATAAAGATTTAAAAAAAAAGTTAGCTTTGTTTTCAAATGGGCTTTAGGTACATTTAGCTACCAAAACCAAGGGACTACAAGTCAAACACTGACACTTAGCCGATTTGTCAAACTCTGCACATTTTTATTCAACCAGACAGTTGCAACTGCTTTATTTTGAACACAGTTCTGTATTACTGTGCTTGAGGAATAATTTGCATACATTTAAGTATCAAGCCGCCTTACCAAACTATCTATAACATCACTGAATTTCAAACCCAAGAAAAAAAAAAAGAAAAAAGAACCCAGATGTTTTGGATCACGCCAGTGGGGCAGATGAGTTGCCATTTCATAATGAACCTGCAAAGTAAGAAGGTTTGCACCTGCCACTATTGAACTCAGATTAGTTACACAGTGTAATCATCAAGGCAAGTTGTTAATGCTAAATGCTGCTTAATGCTCTACAATATAAATATCTTTAACAGAAGTGCAATCTAAAGTTTCTGTTGTGCTTTTCGACAAGATTGAAACCCTTCACATTTCCTTAATAGGGGGGATTTTAACTTGGCAATCACTGATACTTTACCACATACATAGATGTTTTACACAAATTACACAGCCCTTTGATCCATTAGGATAGAACTGCATAAGATGTTCATTTTCTTCAAGAATTTTTGGTCTGTAAAAGGAATTTAGTAACAAGATCCAACATCAGGCCTCACACAGCTACTGCATTCAGACCTGTCATTCTGCAAGACTGGAGCACACATAATAGCAAAATGATTCTTAATAGCGGAAAAGTACATTACTTCACGAAAGAGTTTTAACCATCTCACACCTCACTAACCAAAAGTGCCTTGTAAAATAACTGGGTCATCTGTGGAGCAGACAAACTTCTCACCCCCATTTCTGAAAAAAAAAATGTTTTTCAGGAAACTTTTTTATGGGAAACCATCAAAGGCATTATAAAGTAATTGTCAGAATGTGTTATGCTCAGAACTAAAAGAATTACATTTAAAAAAATTTATATAAATATATTACATAACTATAATATAATGCATATGAATATACAGTATATATGCATTATAGGTTGAACTCGATGGACTTTTTCAACCTGACTATGTAAAATATATAGGGGGTTATTCAATTAGCTGCCGAAAGCAGCCAAGTAAATAACCCAGCTGAAGGGAAGTGAGCCGAACGCTGTTCGGCTATTCCCTTCAGCCTTGTGTGGCTGATTTCAGCTGTGCATCAGTTAAAATCAGCCGTACATCGGCTGCTTTCGGCTGCCTTTGGTCAGCAAACATGCTTTGCATTCGGCTCAGCTATTCTGGTCGCTACCTCTGAGGTAGCAAGCAGAATGGAAAAAAACGTAAATAAATGAAAAATAAAAATCAAATTATTAAAAAGGTCCCGGGCAAAAAAACCCAACTGGGTGGAGCCGGCATTACATCACGGCCAGCTCCACCCAGTTGTTATTGTTTAATGACAGACTAGTGTCCCCAGGTCATTTGGGGATGCTGATCCGTCATTACAACTGGGCACCGCCCAGCTATCACTTGCATGGAGAACGGTCGGCCCTTCGGCCAACCTTTCTACGCGCTTCGGGTGTCACTATGGCTCAGCTGTGCTGAAGCACATGGGTTCTACTCGGCTGAGCCACTCGGCTGCTGTAGGAGCTATTGTGAATAGTCTGTACCGCAGCCCTTCGGTTCGTTTTTTTTATTCCTGGAACACCTTCAAAGAAAGGAATGACTAAAGTAATGAAGAGAGCTCCTGTACTGGACACACTCTTTTTTAGTCCTAATTATCCTTATGATTATTAAATACTTCCCAAATAAAAAAAATAGAACCTCAAAGGTTGAATGGAAGTGTTGAAGATATTTGTGAGACTGTTCTTATAAATGTTTTTTAGCATGGAATAGTTTTATAGATCTTTTTCCTTTCTAACCCCACAGTCTCAGTTCATATGGTTCTACTTAAAACTTGTTATTTTCTTTTAAGATAAAGTAGGAAAAGGTAAAAGACCGGTGAGATATTTTCTGTTATCTGTGTCCTATTGGAAGATTTCCTTTCTTCTCCTGTCCTGTAGACACAAAAGAAAGTGAAGGAAATTCACTTGTAGACAGTTGTCATCATAACAAGTGTCTCCATTGGAAGATTTCCCCTAACTGCTGTTCTGACAATTATTTTGGATTTTGCCCATCTTTCAGTCCCAGTAAAAATGTTCACCAGGAAAAGTAGGGACATAGAAAGCAAAAAATGACTGTAAAACATCATCCAATATGGGACTTTATGTGACCCATATTTATATGGGTCACATAAAGTCCCATAAGTAGGGTTATATATATATATATTATCAACTAGAAGGATGAGTAAAAACACTAAATTGACTAAGGGGATTGAGCAATTTATTTATTTATTTATGCAATTGCAATAAAGGTACAGTCATGAATAGATGTGTATATATGGGCACAGGATATTGGATGACGTTTTACTTACCTTAAAAACAGGTTCATGGAAGTTGAAGCACAACATCATTACAGCTAAGATAAGCATAGGCAGTCCTGCCTTTCTGCTCACACCTGGAGTCCCTCCTATCGTGGCCCCGAGGTCCCCGTGACAAATCTGGGCAGAGTGTTTATGTCGGAGGAATACAATCCCGTCCACACTCCGCACAGGGAGCTCTACCCATATCCAGATACTCCTAGTGGGTGGTGAGTGCCGATGGGGACTCTCTGGGACTCTCAGAGAGTGCCGGTGGGGCTCTCTCTATTTGGTCTAGCTGCCAAAACACATCTCTCTATACACTCTATACTATATAATAGATCTATGTAGTGTATTATCAATATGAATTGATTAAATATACTGTTTCTTGTTTGATCAGTCCATAATTTCCTGAAGAAGCAAAGCTGTGAAACGCGTAGGGATTGGACACACTGATTTTCAAGTGAACATTCATTGATTTTTGATGGATATATACAAAATGTTGTATGGGTCTATGCTCCTGATACAATGATCTTGTTTTAAGTCCATTTAATTACAATGGCCAGGCAGCAAGGGGTTAAAGTAAACCTTTCTTAAGAGACATATGGGAGCCTCCACTGTTGACTAACTAGAATAGAGTCAGAAGCCCTTTTTTGTATACTTGTTCTGAGTAAATTGATCAAAGTATTAAGCCAGCAGGACAGCCAGGCAACTAGCTTTTAAAAAATACAAAGACAGCCTCCATGTTCCATGATTCATTGACACATTTTCAGATTGATATTATTTTTTTAAATTATCTTTATATTACTTTTTTATTATATAGGTTTTTAAAAAATAAATACATTTGCACAACAAATATTTAATACACAGCAATAGCTTGTGACTTTAAGGATCTCGGTCTAATCGAAAGGCCTCCTTTACACATTTCTATAGTGATATGTTGTGTTAACAGATGTCTGTTAACAGGCCTTGTATTAAGGCAGCCCATTTTTTTAAACGTTTCCAAACCACCAGGACGGGCAAAAAAAATCCCAACCTGCACCTTTTTGTCCCCTATGCAGCACATGACAACACACTGTGATGTGTTACCATGTGTTGTGGTGCATTGCCCTAGTGCCTTAGGGTGCCATTAAAAATGAATGACATCATAGTGCATTAACAGTTATATTGTATGTTGTCCTGCATTGTGGTAATGCACAGAGAGCAGACGCTGCCTTTCATTTCTGGGACTCTCAACAGTGACATTGTACGCTGGCAAGGCATTATACGCTGGCGAAAAGTATATCGCCGCAGAGAGTAAATAGGGGGGATATGATCTCCATGTACAAAATGTTCAATGTTGGTAGCAACATTAGTGATAAACTGTTTAAAATTAACTCCATTACAAAAACTAGAGGCCACCACCTAAAATTGGTGGAAAAAAAATTCCAGCACAATGGGGTTCTTCACAGTAAGATCAGTTAGGGTCTGGAACTCACTGCCACAGGCGGTGATTTCAGCAAATAATGTGGAATTTTTCAAGAAACTTTTGGACGATTTCTTAAGGGACCGTAATATACAGGGGTACAGGTACTCCTAGAATGAGATCCTAATAGGTTGGACTTGATGGACTAATGTCTTTTTTCAACCTCAAATACTATGTAAGGCATACTTTGCTCTACATGTCTTTATGTTTATATGTATGTATTTTTTGTTTATCTATCTTTTTGTTATTTTAATCAGCAGGCGATGAGTGGTAACTGAGGCCAAGCCTTCCAACTGCTACAGAGCCCCAGGACATTATGGGATAGCCCGACAAAATTTTCTGTGGAACATTGCAGTTGTTCTGATCGAGTGTTCCCCAACTAAATACGCAATATTCAGGGAGAATTTCATTTTTACCTGACAAAAATAGCAACACTTAACTAAAGAAAGAAATGCATTGTAATTCATGTTTTTAATTACTGGTTAATTTTATTTACTTTTTAAAAAAATAGTTATGAATACATTTTAAACTTTTTTGGGGGCATTTATCAATATTTTCTGTTGTTATAAAAAAAATACCTGAAGCCCTACATGTTTTAAAATGTTATTGAATACAAGCTTTACTTGAGCAGCTGATGGTCAACAAACCAATATAAGCATGTTTCAATTTTTTTTTACTGAGATTCTACAAATGAAGTGTGGTCTATAAGAAATGGTCAATATTTTGTGCATTTTAAGTTTGTTCTTTTGCCCACAAAACCCTAGACTGACATAAAAGCACTTGCATGAACAAAATGCACATATTTTTCCATTGCTACAAAATATTGATGAAGTGCTCTATTGAGGTGGAGATTTCATTAATTATTTGATTTACAGAAAAAGGAGACAGAGGAAAATGAGTGCCCTGGCTAATGCCATGATGTACCATCTTGAGGCTTAAGATCCTTTTAATGTATTCGGCTGCGATGCAGCTGAAAGTGGAAAGAGAGGAGCTGAATGGATCCATTAATTTAATTGAAGCCAGCTCCGGCAAGAGATAAAACATGTAGGGCCTCTACATCTCTTCAGACTGCATCATCTCTATAGTAAACAGTCAATGATCCGTCCACAAAAAAATACGAGCTAAAAGTATATACGCTAAAGACTTCAAGGCCAGAGAATATCAACAGAGACAGGGGTGAATAGATCCTGAAGAGGCCTTCTCTGTACAGCACCATGTAACCATTCAGTGTCCACATGCCTCATTGTTCAAATCCTATGAACAACTGTAACATTGTCAGTAAGTAATTTAGACTTCCCAAGGAAAAGTTACATTTGTTCATTTTTGCAGGCTCCTAAGAATTGCACTCCATCTCCCAGCACTTGACAATCAGAAATGGAAACAGCAAAATGCACTTTTGTACCTTTGAAGCACCTTTGATGATGCTCTCTTTCAGCTTCTCTGTCTTTGATACATCTCCCAGGCTAAAAGCCCATGCTTTTTATAGAAGAAGGTCAGGGTTCTTCATTTCGGTCATCAACCTCTAATTAGAAGACCATATTTCCATTTAAAATGCTATAATAATAGTAATCGTTAAGTAGTAGCATAACAATATTATTTATTATTATTACTATAATAGTAATAACGTTTCTGTGGTTGTTATTAGTAGCAATTACATTGTTTTTTAATTCAATATTTTTTAAATGTGCATGGACCTTCATTTGACTTGCGCCCACTATGGTCTGTAAAAAATAAAAATAAAAAAACAATGAGAAAATGCAACTGATATTACTTCTGCAACTACTAATGTTGAAATAATAATAATATTAATAATTGTAATTAGTTTTACTATTATTATTAATGAAGTTGTAGTTGTAGTGGTATTAGAAGCAGTACTGTTGCTCTTTTATTGTTATTAGTAGTAGAATTGGTGTTGTTACAGTGTATTTTTCAAGCAATTTTTTAATGCATATGAAACTTCATTTACAACAACTGGCACCCATTATGGCCAATACAAATAACAATTCTTAAATACAACTGCTATTACTATCGCTTCTACTACATCTAATGTTTATTATTATTATTATTATTATAATTTATGCAAATCCAATCACTAAAAACATATACAAGCTTTACCATTTTGATGCCATTTTAAAGTTTACTTTCATTCCTTTTATTATCTGCAGCATTAAATAGAATAACACCTGGTGATCCTCTCATTCAGGTCCTTGTTCAGGTCCTTCCTGCTATAGGACTAAAAGACACTCTGTCCTTGTCTGTTAGTTGTGCACCGGCATAGTCACCCGGTTACAAGGGCTCCTGAGGAAGACACACATAAGTCCACTCAGTGGTGGAACTACCACCATAGCCACCCATGTGGGCGCTATGGGGCCCACAACTGAGTGGGGACCAGTCAGGAGCAGGGCTTACAATCCTTCTGTGTCCCGGCATAGGCACGCACACTATACTTTCACTCAGTGGCGGAACTACGCTGTAGCGACCCATGCGTGCACTATAGGGGCTGCGATAGTGGAGGGCCCAGGCAGGAGCAAGTCTTACAATCCTCCCGGGTCCCGGCATAGGCACACACACTATAATACTTTTGTCCAGGGAAGTGGGAAATGGAGCGGACGGGCCAACGGGCATAATGATCAACCTCCGCAACCCCAGACATTGTAGACAGAGACAGCCGAATGGGTGGGGTCAGACTCCTGCTGCTTTCTCTGGATTGGTCAGTGAGAGGAGTGGGCGTGGTTTGGAGGGTAGAATATGGCACGGCTGTGAAGGGACGGACATTGGGGACATTGAGGAGTCTATGGAGGATACAGGAGGTACGGAGACATCTGCGGGTAGCTGGTCATGGGGCTTGTATTTGAGGCATTGTGCTGGGCCTGTTTCTGTATGGTGCTGTGACAAGACTTCCCAGGTGTCTATCAAAGCCAGCAGACACCTGGGAAGTCTTGTATGCTACATGCTTGGCCATTCATTGCTGTGCCTGTCATTGTCCAGTAGTACTGTTCCTGCTCTCTGTCCCTAAGGGCTTGCTCACACCAATTACAGTGCGTTCCAGAGCGGTTGCTGCTGGAACGCACTGTATCGCACAATAAACTCCCCCTGCGTTCTGGGGAAGAGAGGCTGCTTTGAAAATGTTGCTATGGGCCCTGTGATTTCTAGTTACCCCACTGAGCCCATTGTTGTCACTACCAAAAAACACACTCTGAGAAATGATATTCAGCCATTGGTGGAGTGCGTACATGTAGGCTGGAAGTGACTGCAAACAACAGCACAAGGTTTGATAGAGGATAAAAAGGATAAAAACAAGTATTTTTTATTAGGAAAATGACACTGTGCATAGAGATTTGGATAACTAAAAGTGGGTGTTCCGCGGGCTGTATCAGGGCACAGAGAACTGTGAGAGCCATGATTGGGCAAAGTCATGCTGACTCTGCCCAATCATGGCTCACCTCTTACAACTGTAAACAGTTGGGCAGAGCTAGTTGTCACTGCTAGCTCTGCCGAAATGTTTATATGCTGCTGACATCTGTCAAAATGCCGCTCAGCAGCGGGTGTCAACGCTGGATGCCTTGATTGACCATTTATTACGTTAGTGGATCCATTTTTGTTTTGTTTTTTTTTTAAAAGACTTGTCAAAAACATGTCTTTAGTTTTTTTTTCCAAATAAAGGATTTTATCATAAGTCTGGACTTTTTATTTACAATTTTATTTAACCCTTTAGTGAATAGGTAGGGGTACCCCTTACTCATTCACAAGGGGGGTGGCATCTGAGTGCCCCTTTATTAAAGGGGTACCCTGATGTGAATAAGCCCCCTGCCCGCACCCCTACAACCGACGTGCCAGGGCTTGTGGGGAAGAGGCCCTTGTCCCAGTTGGCATGGGGACAAGGTGTTTTTCCTGGGGCGACCCTGGAAAAGCACCCTCCCAGTGCCGAGGGCACGTGGCCTGGTATGGGAGGGAGGGGGTGCCGCTCGCTCGCCCCCCACCCTTTTTCCGGCCCTGCCAGGCCTGTGCTTGGATCAAGGATCTGGTATGGAATTTTAGGGGGGACCCCACAATTTTTTCCCCATTTTTGGGGAGTGGGGTTCCTCAAAATTCCTTCCAGACCTTAAGGGTCTGGTATGACTTTTGGGGGGAACCACACACTTTTTTTTTTAAATGGGGTCCCTCCTAACATTCCTACCAGACCTAAAGGGTTGGGGGGAACCGCACGCGTTAATAAACAAATAGATAAATGTAATTTTTTTTCTTTAGAAATGTCATTTTTGCTGCAGCAGGTTCTATATATCCTATCGTACAGATGTGGCACTTGATATTTAATGCATGAATTCCAAGCATGATTAAAAAAAAAATGTTATTGTTATAGAAAAATAAAAGTCACAAACAAAAAAAGTTAAAAAAATAAAAGTCACAAATAAAAAAAGTAAACCCCCCCCTCCAATGTTTAAGTTCCCCTCCCATCTTCGTTTACGCACATATAAGCGTAAATATGCGTTGCATGCGCCAGCGCGCAAAAATGACAATTGCGCTACACATGTTACATATTAAAGCGAACGTCGCAGTGAGAGCAATCATTTTAGGGCCATCAATCACTGATAACACTAAACTGATGAGCGGTAAAAGCTTTTAATGCGTCGCCTATGGCCAATTTTGGGCAATGTAGTTTTTTGAGGTTTCGCGCGCGTGCGCAATTTTAAGGCTTGACATGTTTGGTGTCTTTTTACCCGACGTGACCCCGTCTTTTATATTTTACAAATAAATTGGGTAATAATAAATGTTTTAGAATTTATTATAGGGGAAACTGTTTTTTCTTTTAAATTTTCTGTAATTTTTCCTTAATATATTCAAAAATAAAAATCCCAGTGGTGAAAAAATACCACCAAAATAAAGCTCTATCTGTCCTCAAAAAAGGGTATAAAATGAATTTCAGTACAGCGCTGCATGACGGAATAAATGTCAGTCAAAATACCGCAGCGCTGAATACTGAAAAATGGCCTGGATGAGAAGGGGGTTTAACACCCCGGATGTCAACTGGTTAAGCAATGTTAAAATCACTGCTCCTTCAACCTCCCTGGCGGTATTCCCGAGTGTGGCTCGGGGTTAATTTTCAGTACCAAGAGCGGTAACCCTGAACCACACTCGGGATTGCGCAAAAGTGTCACTTACCTTGTCCCTGCGAGCCATCGGTGTCCTCTGCTGTGTGCGCCCGGCATTCGGCTTTCAGTTTTGTTTTCGGGCATCACAGCGGGGGCGGAGCCAGTGGGAAATTCAAAAGTGCAAATGTAAAAACAATGTAACGCTTTGGCATGCTAAAATCCTGCATAATCATACCGCCAGGGAGGTTAAAGACTGTATTTTTGAAAAGTTTTATTTTCATTGATTACCGGCACCCAGATCCCCATTCACTTTTCATCGCCAATAAATTGCATATAAGGATTCAAAATGGGGAAAGTTCGAATTTGAACCTAACACGGGGGTGTTCTGCCCATCACTTGCCATGACCCATAACTGATTCCAACGTACAGTGATTGGGTAAAGAGGGGCTTCTTCTCCCTTTTGACTGATCATAAACAGTTACCGGGGAACCCTCCTAGAACCCTCCTAGCTCCTCAGCTGGTGCTTTCCTTTTTAAGGGAGCAGAGGCTCTACTATTCTAGTCTTATTTAGCATGGCAGATCTGAAATATTAGAGACAAGCTATAATGGTTTGGTGACAATTTATACTTACTTGCAAAACTATGGGGCTGGTTTGCTGAAGAGCACATTCACCTTGCAAAATAAGTTTTTAATTTGAAAGGGAACTTTCACTTAGCTTATTGAATGTAGTGAAAATTCAGTTTGCTAGGAATATCTAATCACATGCAATGGAAATAAAAAAAAATCAGATTTTTACTTGAATATGGTTGGATGATTAAAGCCAGCAGAGCTTCGCCACAGTTGCTAAACTAAGGGGAAAAAACACTTTGTTAAGTGAACAGTATAATCTAGTATAAAAAAATCAACCTCTATGTGTGTTTCAACTTTTTAAATAGGTTTTCCAGCTGCTGTGTGGGATTCTCTATGGCCTCTTGGCTTGATCTCTGTTGGTTGCACAGCTCGGAGACCATAAGCGTTCACACCTACCTCTTAGTATGTAACATCACTGCACAGAACAGTGTCACTTTTCCTATTTCTGTCCGGTGTTCAGCCTTTTAATTTGATTCGCCTCTAAATGTAGTATAATGAGTAGGAAAATAAGATATTTTAGTTCTGCTTTAATACATGACAATGTTTTTTAGATCACTCTGGGTTGACTATTTCTTCTATGCTCAAGTCTAACCACGCCACCACTCGCTACGAGCTTTCTTTCAACTTCCCTTTGGTGAGTACCCACCCGAGAGGGGCTGCTCGGATCATCTTCAAGCACATTGCTATTTTTGTATATTTGCATATTTGCACACGGAGTTCACCGCTCACCGGATTATTTGACCTATTTGGACACATTTTTTTTTGATTTTTTGATGTTTATTAGAACTTATTAACTATATAAACTATTGGACTTGATCTTTATTGATTTTAATTTTATATTGTATACAGTTGGAGCTTCTCTATTTATTTACAGTGATCTAGTTTGGTTTTTACACAGTTATACACCTAATAGGTTTATAAATCGTTTTTTGCCCGAACACCTACCTTTCGCTCCTTTGCACATTTTTTCCCCTAGCGCTTTGCTTTTTTCGATCATAATAGGATTTATCCCTCTTCAGAGCAGCTTCGGGTTTTAATTATTCTTTCACAATTTATTCACATACTTAATTTTAATTCATTTATTCCTTTATTATCACCCCCCTCCAGAAGCGCAGATTAACTTGTTTACATGACTATAGAGTGAGCACGGCAGTAGCTGTCTCCTTTAGGGAAAAATATGTTTCACTAAAACCTTAGTCATTCAGAAGGAAGGGGACTGAGGGTGTGGAGTGCCTATTCTTACTCTTTTTGAGCTATTGAGCTCTATAAACAAGAAGGATATTTCAGCAGGATAAACTGAAAAATGTAAAAAAGCAGCCTTACACTCCTCCTGCTGACAGAAAATATACAATATTACAACATTTATCTGACTAATACAAATACATGTATCCAGTATATATGTATTTATATTTAAAGTGATATTAACGTCAAAATGTTTTAAGCTATTTTAAATTCTGATTAAATCACTTACAATGAGGGCTGCTCCTTGATGTTTAAAAGTTTTAGCTTCCTGCAGAATCAGCTGGTCTCCTAAACATTGGCCCTGATATCCTGTTTTGGGGGGCTTCTTTCCCTTGCAGGGTCCTATAGAGCCATCCTTGTATGTGCTAGTAATCTGTATGTGTCATCACAAACACACAGACACACCAAGGCAAGACACTCCCTTGCTCCACATTTCTCCTTCCTCCATTTTCCCTTCTCCAAGCTAGTAGATGAAGAGCTGCCGGAAGACTGTGCTGTCTTCTGTGATCTTGTACTGGACAGGAAGCTCAGGTGGAGCCAAGCTGAGATAGGTGGAGCCAGCTGTCTTAAAACATGATGACTGTGCTTGGGCAGAAAGAGAAGGACACACTTTGCTTAGCAATATACAAGTATATCTGTTTGATCTGAATTAATTACTGAAAAAAAAAAGGTTTGAGAGTTTAATACCACGTTAAACCATTATATAGTCCTTTGATATGGGCCATATGACCCTAGAAGTCCCAGATATGATTAAACATTGGCTTACTAGATAAAGTAATGGCAATCTCACTAAAATAACTACACCATACAAAAACACAATTTCCAACTTTTGTCATTGTTCTCTATTTACTATCAAAATATCATTCCCACTTAGCTAATTACTGCATTTCCTGGTATTGCAAGTTTCTCCTAATTGACTTCCTGCTCCTCCTCTGTGCCTAATTGTTACAATCCCCTGAACATGTCATCAGTAGGATATTGTATAGGTTTGCCTTGGTCTAAGACTTGTTGTTTACTGTAGAATGTCTTCTACTATGTCTCTTCAGTTTCTCGAGTTAATTAAAATCCCAGCACATGTGCAAACAGAGACATTACTTCCTTGATTATATTAACAATTTTATTTAACCCTTTAGTGTTAGGGGTACAAGTACCTTACTCATTCACAAGGGGGGCGGGCGGAATCTGGGTGCCCCCTTAATAAAAGGGGTACCCCGATGCAAATGAGCCCCCTTGCCCGCAGACCCCCACAACCACCGGGTCAGGGTTGTGGGGAAGAGGCCCTTGTCCCCCCCCCTTTGCGGCCCTGCCAGGCCTATGCTCGGATCAAGTGTCTGGAATGGAATTTTACCCCCCATTTTTGGGGGTGGGGTTCCCCCTTAAAATTCCTACCAGACCTTAAGGGCCTTGTAGGGACTTTAAGGGGGAACCCCACACACTTTTTTGTGTTTTTTACATGGGGTCCCTCCTGAAATTCCTACCAGACCTTAAGTGTCTGGTATTACTTTTTGGGGGAACCCTACACTTTAAAAAAAAATAATTGGTCCCTCCTAATATTCCTACCAGGCCTAAAGGGTCTGGTATTGTTTGGGAGGGGGAACTGCATGCTTTAAGAGTAAAAAAAAGAAATGTCATTTTTTTTCTTTATAAATGTCAGTTTTGCTGCAGCAGGTTCTATACATCGTAAAGATTTGCCACTTTACAGGCAAGTTAAGGGGACCCCCCAGCACGATATTCAAAGGAATTTTTCATTTTTATTGTTACCCTTTAAGTGATGTTAAAATCACTGCTCCTTTAAAAACGTTTTATTTATTTATTTCATTTATTCCTGTCCCCTAGGGTAGTACCCGGACCCCCATACACCTTTTATGGCCAATAACTTGCATATAAGCCCTCTTTAAAGGGGCAGTCGTTTTTGAAAGTTCTACCCCCATTGACTTGCATTGAGTTCGAGTTCAAAGTTGGGGGTCTCTTGGTGTACTACCTGGTTTTGATGTCCAGTTTTTATGTATTCCTTGCACTCCTTTGCATTGTATGGGACTAAGTAACATTCTTTCTTGATGCATTTTGCATATGCGTTTGTACATGCTCATGTGGTAATGTGGTATATGAACCCTTTTTTTTCAACAAGCACTTACTTTTGCAGGGCAGCTCATAGCATGGAGAAAGTTTTTGGAAGATCACTTTTCAGCTGTTTCCCAGAATGGATTGCTCTTGTTTACGGATACACTGTATAGTGTGGACACCTGATCATCACACATAAAGGATATTCCGTTTCAAAACCAAATTCATTAATATGGAGTTGGCTGTGTGGGGCTATAGCAGTGCCCATCCTTCTCTTTCCACAGGATTTCAGAGTGCGTCTGGGGAATCAGTGCCCATTCAGCAAAAAGTGCATTTGTGAGTTCCGGTACTATTCTTGGATGCAAAGGCCTGACTCCCAACTGGTGTTCCACATTACAACAAGCGTGCTTCATAGGGTGACAGTCAGGCCACTCGGGTTCCTGCACACAAAACTCAGCAAATTACATTGTTATGGTCTTGACTTTGCTTATAGCCAGCTTATAGTACAACCAGCTAGCAGAAACACTAGGACTGTACTAAGCACCCACACCATACCTGATTGCCGTGCAGGGGTCCCTGCAAAAGCATTGTTCACTTTGCCGATTACTCTGCAGGAACACTCATGTAGCAGCAATGTGCCTGCCTGTACAGACCTCAGACCAGGGAAAATTGTTCTAGGCTCCATCTTGGCTCTATAAATCCTTGGGGAACACTGAGAAGATTTTCTTTCACTTTCTGCCGGGCTCTGCATTGCGTCTGAGGCTTGTTGAGTGTTTTGGGTGTTATATCTTTGTTGTGAGGGTGATTTTTGTTAGGGGGAAAAGAAAGGGAGGGGCGAGAATTTCAAGGTTGCAAAGGGATTTTGTGACTACTGGAAAAATGTATGCAAGCATTAACAAGCAGTCTTAATATCAGAAGCTCATACAATCGCTTACTATTTCCATCCAGTCCTTCTGATGGCTGCTTTGGGCTGTCAGATCTGTACAGGATAGGGTCAATTACGGTCAGTCTTTCCCTCCTTATTTCTGAAATCAGTGTTTTTTTTGTTCTTACGTTTTTGACTTTGTGAAAGTACCTAGAAAAAACACCCTAAACATCATTTTCTATACTTACTTTGATAATTGTGATTACAATGAAAGAACCAAAACCCCACGTTATAAATGAAAGAGCACAATCTTTAGATGGAAAAAAGCTATAAACAAACTATTAAAATAATGCTACATGAGCAAAAATGAGTCTGTTATATTCTGTTCGAGTAAGTCAAAACAGGCTTGAATAGACTCTCACAATGTGCAGGCTTTCCTGTTGACACTCTTAATAACATATTTTATGTTTCTTTTATTGGATACATCACAAGCAAAACCTAGGTCAGACAAACAAAATGGGCATTCTGAGAGCTTAAAAATATTTGTATTTGAAGTATGATTACAGAGAATTGTTGAGCTTTCCGCCTGCTTGCTTTTCACTTCCATTGATGTTCCATTCGGCAATAAAGCTTGACTTGTTTGCATTTCAATATTTTTTCTTATTGTTTAGGGACAGCATTATGTATCCCAAAAGACATAACATAAAATCTATTTTCCAGTACTGTGACAATCATTTATTTGTGTTATTAATGCTAAAATATGTAAATAATAATAATAATAATAATTTGTTTGACACATACTGTCCGTGCCGAGGACCTTGAGCACAAAAGATCATAAGGCAACTTTTCATTTTAAATGATTATTATTATGGTGTTGTGGAACAATTAATGCCTTCAAGAAAAGTTCCAGTTTTGACAAACTTGTGTGTCTGCAAACAGATTTAGTAGATATGTCTTGCTGATATAGCCATGTCCTAAAAATATTCAGTGTCCTATATGCATTCTGTAATGGTGAATGGAGCTTTGAGTTCAGAGCTTATCATAATATACACTGCCTGACCAAAAAAAAGTTGGACTGCTTTTAGCTTTGATATGGCACTCATTCGTTGTGGCATTGTTTCAATAAGCTTATACAATGTCACAACATTTATTTCAATCCAGAGTTGCATCATTTTTCACCAACATCTTGTAGTGATGATGGGAGAGTTGGATCCCTGCATAATGGGGTCTATTCACGAAGCAGCCGAAGGATCTAGCCGTAGCTTCGGCCGATCCTTCGACTAGCTTCGGCCCCAGTACCCCTTCGGTTCACTATTCACTATAGCCCGTACAGCTCCCGAACCTGGCCGAGCGGCTCAATCGAGCCGAACGCATATGCCTCGGCTCGGCTGAGCCGCGCTGAAAGCCGAAGCTGGCCGGCCGACAGCCTGCTTCTGACAGCTGGGCGGAGCCAGCCGTTTTTACGGCTGGCTCCGGCCACTTGCAGAGAGATCAGCATCCCTGGTTAGCAGCTAACCAGGGACACTGATCTCCAGACAGCCTAACTCTCTCGGGCGCTCCGGGAGTCTCCCGATCCCGGCCGCCAAGCAGAGGAACACTGCTTTTTAATTTTTTTTCTTATTCTGACACATAGCCGTGTCAGAATAAAAATAAATAAATATGTTTTGCATTTTTCTATTTTTATTTTTCTACTTTTTTAACTGTTTTTCTGTTCTGCTCTGCACAGAGAGACAGAACAGAACAGCCAAGCTGCTGTTCGGCATCTATGAGAATAGACCGAACAGCAGCGAGTAGCCTGCCGGAGTTTCGGCTCAGCCGATCCAGATGTTGGATCGGCTGAGTCGAACTCCTTCTGCACTTCGGGTCGGCTGAACATGCTGAAATCAGCCAAACTAGCCTGAAGTGAATAGCCGAACAGCGTTCGGCTCCCTTCGCTTTAGGTCGGTCATTCACTTGGCTGCCTACGGCAGCTTAGTGAATAGACCCCAATGTCTTCTCCAGCACATCCCAAAGATTCTCAATGGGGTTAAGGTCTGGACTCTGTGGTGGCCAATCCATGTGTGAAAATGAGGTCTCATGCTCCCTGAACCACTCGTTCACAATTTGAGCCCGATGAATCCTGGCATTGTCATCTTGGAATATGTCCAATGTGCCATCAGGGAAAAAAGATCCATTGATGGGAAAAACCTAGTAATTCAACATATTCAGTTAGGCAGCTGATCTAATTTTTGGGGGGGACACAATGTTGCTGAACCTAGACCTGACCAACTGATGCAACCCCAGATCATAACACTGCTCGAAATCCAGGTGGTGACTTTTTTTGGGACCAGGCAGTGTAAATCTATAATCGGATTGGTGCACTCCCCCTCAAAAACTACTCTGGCACATCCAGCTGCTGACATATACGGATGGCACAAGGAAGCTGTAGCTAAAGATGACCTGTGATGTACCCCCCTTTTTTCCACCTGCTTTGGTTTACAATAAACATAATAAAGGTAAATCTAGAAAAATACTGGTATTACGGACAAGAATTAATGTATGTAAATATATTTTTATTTTATTTTACCACAAGGGTTTAATACTACTTTAAGCCTCCTTATAGAATACTAGTGAATAATAACGCAATCACTAGACATGTGCGATTCATTTCGTTCCTCATTGAAATTCGAATTTCTGTAAATTCAGACATTTGGATGCATCCGAATTTCTGAATGACAGAAATAACAAATCAGAATGAATCCGAATGTTTGATAATGAAATTCCGATACATACAAATTTCATTCAGAACTAAACTGAAGCGGGAAAGCTGTCATTTACCGCTCTCTGGATTCTCTGACCCGTATCCTGAATGAAAACAAAGTAACAGAATATTGTTATAAAATGTAAATAAAGAAAGAAGCTGAGAGATCTGGATTATTCTGTAACAGCTTCTGCTTCTTTGCAGACACTTCAATCCTGAATGTAAATAATCTGACAGCTGTCACAGAATACACAAAAGTGTTTAACTGTTCATTGAAATATTAATAATTTAAAAAAAAACAGTGTGGGGTCCCGATGTCAAAGGGGGGACCCAATGTTAAAAAAGCAAAAAAAAAAACAGTGTGGGGTTCCCCGGCAATTCATACCAGGCCATTTTAGATCTGGTAGGAATTTTAAGGGGAACTCCAATTCAAAAAAGTGGTTTGGTTGTGGTCCCCCTAAAATCCCATACCAGACCCTTAATTCGGACAGCAGCCTGGCAGGGCAGGAAAGGGGCATGGGGACAAGCAAGTGTCCCCTCTCCTTCCCTCCCATACCAGCTTGCATGCCCTTAGCTTTGGGAGGGTGCTTTTCCAGGGGACGACCCCCTGAAAAAGCACCTTGTCCCCATGCCGATGGGGACAAGGGCCTCTTCCCCACAACCCTGACCCAGTGGTTGTAGGGGTCTGCGGGCAGGGGCGCTCATCTGCATCTGGGTACCCCCTTCATAAAGTGAGCACCCAGATGCTGCCCTCCCCTTGTGAATGAATAAGGGGTAGCAATTTATTATCACAGGAACCATGGGGAACAAAAGTAGCCTCCCACCAGAAGGAAAGACAGTGTCAGCACCAATTCAGAGATGATTTGAGGATCTATAGCCGAGCGATACACAAATAAGATACATTTTTGTCAATAGTTAAGATAATTTAATGCATTTTTAAGATTTATCTCCTGAGTTTAGTGTGCCTTTAATACAATACTCCTCAACTCAGGTATACGCCTCAACCCAGAAAAGTGCACATATTGTGCTCTGAGCGAGCCAATAGGGTCGCATCACACCAGCACAGTCTATTGTGGGACATTTAATTAATGAGCTAATATACATTGTGCTAAAGTAGCCCATTTGATATATAGTAAAGGAAAGGACTAAGCCCAGGATTGGGTAAACCATGTTAGAGCAGGCAGGCCTTGAACAGGGCTCAGTGACACTGACACATTTTTAATAAACTGATTTAGCATTGATCGAAGTGCAGCAGGATTCTTCCTTTACTATATACCTGTTTGGTTAGAGCGAGGACACACTCCTGTCGGCGAACACGTGGCTGTCTTTCCCCTGCTAAAGCCAAGGTGTATCAGTGCTTTAATCCTATAGTGTGTTGTTAAAGTAGCCCATTTATTTGAATTGGCTGCACCACAAACACAGGACCAAAAATTAGACCCACAACATCTTTGCTAGTGCACTACCGCACATTGTATGCTGCAACGCAGGTGCAATCCTGCAGGTGCATCTGCAACTATATGGCCACTATATGGCCCACTCTAAGCCTTCTATATAACTTAGGTAGCTGACATTTATTCATTATTTTTTAAAACAAATCATCATATACAAGAAAAAACACATTTGCTCTATTATATATAAAAAATATTTTAATGTAGTGAGTGTTTTTATGTTTATAACTTTACAGAAATTGTCAGTAATCTCTTTATGTAATGCTCATCTAAAAAGGACAGGTCATTCAAGAAGATGCAAAAGAGAGAACAATAAGATTTCTGAAATACGTTTGTCCAAGGACATGGATTTATTAAGGAGAGAGAAATTTAGAAGCACAACATACAAAGGAAAATCCCTCCCAGCCAGGTAAATGAAGACAGGATGGACAGCTAAAATTACTAATTGGTTTACTGATCAGTCGTACCTTGTTCGATTGATTTGCAATTAATTCTGGTTTGTGGTGCACATGAGAGAAAGGTTGGCGCCAACCTTTGAGGGAGCTGATACACTATACCCACTCAGAGAGATGTGGAGCTGAATATCAATAATCTCTGCTCAGTTAGGTCCCACAGTTATGAAGATTGTCCCTCTGCATCATAGGGGTTTTCACTGTCAAAGCACCAGATCCAAAGTGAAGAAAAAAAAAAAAAGATAAAATGTGCCTTTTTAGAAATATGGTCAGAGAATAATGTAATATTCTTTTATTGAAAGCCATTGACACTGCTCAATGGATTTTTTTTTTGATGACTGTAAAGGCTTGATCACAACATTTAATGGCACTTCAAAATATTATGGTTCCTTTATTTAAATATTTAATAAACTACATTTGCACTGCCACTTAACTCTCTCAAGTTTAAACACGCTTTTAACCCCTTCATGACTGAGGCCCTTTTTTCCATTACAGTTAGTTTATTTCCACTGAAATCTATAGTTAAAAAAATATATAAATTAATTAAAAAAAAAAATTTAAATGTAGATTTCCTGAATAGTCTGTTCACCCACAATGTTGTATTACAGCACATTTGTACTATAGGCTTCTTATTTCAAATAGAAAAAAATATATCTGGGAAAGAATGTTAACCCATTTGGCTTTAAAAATTAGTGCTGTACTGAGGGAAACAGATACAATACATATATGGGAGCTGTTTTACCTGCCAAAGCATTTGTATTTCTGTCCACCCAGCTCTGAGATTTATACAGACTCATCACATAGCAAATACAGGAGGATTATACAACTGTTTATTTAAAAGAAAAGTAAAGACAAACCTTTTTGGCTTTACTTCTCTTTTGGGTCACAGGAGTATATTCACTAATGTACTCCTGTTTCCCAAAGTCAGTTTATAGCAGGCTATAGCCTGCTATATGCTAACAGTGCAGAGATGCGTTGCAGCAGGGAAGCATCCCGACTATTGTTGGGATCCACCAAGCTGCCTGACTGACAGCTTGCTCTGCCTCTCCACAGTCAGAGCCAGCTGTATCCACCCCTAAGGTACCATTGTACTTGTGAATGTGACATGAACATGCTCTGTTCCTTCAGTAAAAAAACAAGCCACTGAGTTAAAAATGCTTTGTTCCAAGTCCACTGCCTGGCCAAAACCAAAATTCACCACCTGAATTTCGGCAGTGTTATGATCTGGGGTTGTTTCAGCTGGTCAGCTCTAGGCTTAGCAACATTATGGGGTCTATTCACTAAGCTGCCGACCCGAAGTGAAGTGCGCCAAACGCTTTTCGGCTATTTACTTCAGGCTTGTACGGCTGATTTCAGCCGTATATCGGCTGAAATCAGCCGTACATCGGGTGGCTTCGTGTGGCTTCGGTTCAGCAAAACATGCTTAGCATGTTCGGCCGACCCGAAGTGCAGAAGGAGTTCGACTCAGCCGATCCAACATCTGGATCGGCTGAGCCAAACCTCCGGCAGGCTACTCGCTGCTGTTCGGCCTATTCTCATAGATGCCGAACAGCAGTGTGTAAATAGCCGATTGCCGCTATTCGGCTCCGCTATTCTACTCGGTACCTCTGTGATAAAGAGCAGAATAGAAAAATAGTTAAAAAAGTAGAAAAAAAATTGAAAACGATTGTGCGGAGCTAGCAGTTACAGCTAGCTCCACCCAACTGTTTTCTATTGGCCGAGCGGTTCTGCTGCCGTCAAAAAAAAAAACACCATAGGAATGCATAGCTAGATTCCTAATGGCTATTTAACTTTGCAATAGCCAATAGCAAACTAGCTATTGCACACACCCTCTGCTGCTGTCAATCACCAGAGGCAGATCTAATGGAGAACTGCATGTCCTCCTCTGCTGATTGACAGCAGCAGTGGGCGGGTGCCATAGCTAGTTTGCTATTGGCTATTGCAAAGTGAAATAGCTAATAGGAATTAGCTATGCATTCCTATGGTGTTTTTTTTTTTTCTTTTCTGAATGAGGGCGGCCAGTGGCCCCTGTCGGAAAAAAAAACCAGTTCGCAAGGAAAGTAAACCTTTCCGAGAAAAAGTGTTTCTCTCCTGGGCGGCCAGGAGCCGTATTAGACTCCCAGAGCGTCCGGGAGAGTAATGACAGATGGCGTCCCTGGTCACCTGGTAACCGGGGACGCCATCTGTCATTGCACACTTAGAACCCGGAGAGGCCGCTGTGATATCAAAGCAGCCTGGCCGGGTACTCAGTGTGTAATGGCAGCGTCCCTGGTTATCTTGTAACCAGGGACGCTGATCTCTCTGAAAGTGACCGGAGCCAGCCGTGAGATGACGGCTGGCTCTGCCCAGCTGTCAGAAGCAGGCTGTCAGCCGGCCAATGGCTGGCCATTTGGCCAGCTTTGGCTTTCACCGCGGCTCAGTCGAGCCAAGGCATATGCCTTCAGCTCGACTGAGCCGCTCGGCCAACTTCGGGAGCTGTAGGGGCTATAGTGAATAGCTCGTACAGCAGCCCTTCAGTTCTACTGAACCGAAGGGGTCCTGAGGCCGAAGCTAGCCGAAGGATCAGCCGCAGCTACGGCTAGATCCTTTGGCAGCTTAGTGAATAGACCCCTATGATCCTAAAAAATTAGGTCCCCTGCCTACCCGAAAATAGTGAATGACCAGGTTTATCCATCAAAGGAATGGCACATTGGGTGTATACCGTGATGACAATGCCAGGATTCATTGGGCTGAGATTGTGAAAGAGTGGTTCACGCGGCATGAGACATCATTTTCACACATAGATTGGCCACCACAGAGTCCAGACCTTAACCCCATTGAGAATCTTTGGGATGTGCTGGAGAAGACATTATGCAGGGATCCAACTCTCTTATCATCACTACAAGATGTTGGTAAAAAATGATGCAACTCTGGATTGAAATAAATGTTATGACATTGTATAAGCTTATTGAAATGATGCCACAGCGAATGAGTGCCATAATCAAAGCTAAAGGCAGTCCAACAAAATATTAGAGTGTGGTAAGGCAGTGTATATTATGATAAGCTCTGAACTCAAAGCTCCATTCACCATTACAGAATGCATATAGGACACTATAGGATTAGCCACCACAGAGTCCAGACTTTAACCCCATTGAGAATCTTTGGGATGTGCTGGAGAAGACTTTACGCAGTGGTCTGACTTTCCCATCATCACTAGAAGATGTTGGTGAAAAATTCATACAACTCTGGATCGAAATAAATGTTGTGACATTGCATAAGCTTATCAAAATGCTGTCATGGTGAATGCCCACCGTAATCAAAGCTAAAGGTGGTCCAACAAAATATTAGAGTGTATGACTTTTTGTGGCCAGCCAGTGTATTAAAACCACAAGAACAACATGGCTACCAAACAACTGGCATTTTCAGATGGAGGTCAGCAATGGTGGTCTTTCTTTCTTGATAAGTTCTCTTTTTTTAGAAATAAAAGTAGTCATACGCATACAAGAATTGTTGCTGGGTTCTTGTAAAATGTGTCCAGTTCAGAGGGCAAATCTCTGGGTTCTATCTGACAACCCAGGAGGATGGTCAATGGGTTGAGTTAGAACATATAATCTGGTTTCTCTCATTTCCCCAAGATATGCCAAGCTGATGTGCAAGCAATAACATTTAGAAAAAAAAAACCTGCCAGTTGGACGGTGCCCCTACTTGTTTTTGGGCCCAGATAATAATATTACAGCCCATTTTGGCATGTACTTTCCCACTGCATGTTGTTTTAACTTTATTTCACACTCATGCTCCCAGCAACAGTATCATAGAACAAGGCTTTTTTTTCAATATGGTTCTGAATTCCTGCCAGTGAATTCCATTTAAAGCCTCCTAGGCAATTACTTTACACAAATGAGCCCAAGCACAAAGAACACCAATAGCCAAGCGGGTTAATGATGAATTGACTATTCATGGATATATTTGTATCTTAAATAAATAAAACACCTGATTTAAACTATTGTGGAACACTGATAAGGAATACCAACCTCCGAATCCAAAGCCATTTAAGACTCAGCCTTTTCACTGTAAATGCGATCTTGTTTCACGCAGTGAATGAGTCTCCAACTGCATTTCACTAGCTGTTTTAAGGATACTTTAATAGTTGCAGATCATTCCCGTGAGAAAGAAAGGCAGGTTTAGTGACTCCACTGTAAAGAGAGCTATCTGTCAAAGACGTCAGTTTATCTGATTGAGGCCTCGAGTTGCTGGTATACCTGCTCTTTTCTCTGCTCTGAGACCATGCTCGTCTGCAATCTGCTCATGGAAGAAAAGAGAAAAAAAAGACCAAAATAAAACTGTGCTGAAACAGCAAAAAACATCTGTCTAGTCAGCTAGCTAGAAAATGTATCAGCATAATACAAATTCTGTTTGTATTTATTTACTTCATTCTGCAATCAATGAAATATCTGGCTTGTTCAGTGTCGCTAGACTTGTATCGAGTCCAAGGCAATGACTAGATCGACCCAGCCGATAGCAGGAACAAAACTATTATTATTATATCAGGGCTTCATTGTGAATATTGAGCTACAAGGTTCTCTGACAGATAGTGAGTGGCGTAGCCTAATGCACTATCCCATGACATTTCAGGTGCAAAATGATGACAAATGCAAGAAGATGATGGTAAATAAACACTAGTCTTATTTCACAGTGTAGAAATAAATGCTAAAGAAAGAACAATTCAAGTTTAATATTTCTTGTCTTTCTCTTTTCACAGCTATAACAAAAAGCATATTTTAAAGCAATAGTATTGTTTTTATATATATTTAATATGGTCAAGCCTAAAAATACTATCAGGTCTATTCACAAAAGGGTGAAGCGTTTGGAGAAGGGAGAAGTGCACAATCTAGGACAAAATAGCCAATTTGGAAAAATTCTCCAATTCAGCTCACTTTCCGGTTCAGCTATGTTGTCCTAGATTGTTCCCTTCTCCTGCCAGGCAGAGCAGTAGCCAACAAATGTGTTTGTTTTTCCTTTTGCTTAATAATTTCCTGCATAGCTGGTGTAATTGATCTGTTGATATTAAAGTGGATCTTTCACCTAGATACATTATTCCCCAATGAAACCCCCCCCCCCCAAATGTTTTTATTTTACTTTATTTATTATTGTTTTCTAATTTTGTTTCTAACCAACCTAAATTCTCACCTAGGCATGCATGATGGGTAACCCTCTTCCTTCAATTTCTTGGAATATCCAAGTAACATATTCCTGAAGGCAGCAGCTTCCATACAAAATGGAGGTCTTGCAATATCTACTTTCTTCAGTTTACATGCAGCCATAGTGTCAGTAACAGTGTTCAGTAGAAGTGAAAAATGGACATCGCTGGTGAGGAAAGCTAGGAAAAAATGAATTGCGTTGGAGGTCTGCAGGGGCGAAAATTTGGCTGGCTTTAGTGGTAAGTGGGAAAGTGGGAGGAAACAATTACCAGTGTTGGAGGCCGGCAAGAGGAAAAATGGCCGGCATTTAAATTGATGGTTTCGATAGTCAGCAAGAGGAAAGATGCTCCAGTGGAGGAAGAGGGGTGGGACTGCTCATTATTAATACAGACAGTATTGATGTTCTGTGGAGGTGTGGGGGGGGGGCACGGTGCCTAGAGAGGTAAGCAGGTCATTGGTTTCAATGAGGTACATTGGTGTCATGGGATTACTTACCTGTTCAAGCTCTGTATCCTGTGCCATTGCCTCCCTCTGCCAGAACTATAGAGCTCATGCTGGGTAGATCATCCTGCCAGACAGAGCAGCAAAAGAACTGAAATTGGGTGCTTGAATGAGCATTCCAGCACCCAGGCAGTGGTAGGATCCAGTGGACACCAGGAATGTGCTAATATCTTGGGAAAGTCCCATGGAATCCAAGACTGGTAGGAGATATGCTACTTCTGGGCTCCCTGCGCAGCTTTTAGAAAATTGTATCTCGCAAAAGAGAGCATGGAGGTTAGCGTAAAAAACTAAACACATTTATTTCTCATTGTACTTTACATAGATAAAGTCCTAGGAATCTCCTTTAAAGCCCAACTATGGCTAAAGATTTTTCCTTTTAATTTTGGATAGAATGAGGAAGGGTTTGAGCCTCCGTCAGACTTTTATTGTAATCTAAGTCCCTATTGAGGTAATATCCCCAAGATAATTTATACCCTATAAAAAACAAGTAACAAACCCTTTAGAGTGCAAGTAAAGTGTTAGAAAGTGTTAGAAAAAACAAATTGGGAGGCCGTGGAGCTTTTAGCCATAATGTGTTAGTATGCACAGCATATTAGCATATGATGGCCTACTTACTTGACAAACTGATCCCCTCTAGAAACACACTTCTCCCTAGCCATATCTGTGCCATCTTCACAACAATCTTCTTCTAGGTTTCTAGTCTTTACTTGCTTGATTGGCCGGGCCTCCATGACATGAAACCTGCGCAGGCACACAGGAGTTACTTCATCTCAGTATGTGTGGCTCAGGATACAAAACAAAATGCTGAATGGCAGCAAAAAGCTGTTATAGCAGAAGAGATTTACACAGTCTCGTCTGCCATATAAATCCAGCCAATCAGCATTAAAAACAAACAAAAAAAAGCTTTACTGCTACTTTACATTTTCAGTCCTAATAGCTGGTGGGGGGGGCCTTTTATTGTTCTGGATTACCAAATACATGTAATGACAAATACATCTATGTAACATATAATTATCAGAATAATCAACTTCATGTCTCAGTTAATTAGTTGAAGAAATAGCACAGAAAATGTTGCGTTACATTGTTTAAAGTGACACTAAACTCAGGAGTTATATATTAAAAATGCATTCAAGTACACAAAATATTAACAATACTGAAACTCATTTGTGCATCACTCAGCTGTAGATTCTTAGATCATTTCTGAATTCATATTGACACTGTACTTCCTTCTGGGGGGTGGCTACTTTAGTTCCCCATGGTCCCTGTGTGTGTGTTAAAGAGTAAAACAGTAGAAAGTTATCATGGCACACTCACAAGTGTTGAGTGCGTTTGTCATTTGTTTTGCTTGTGTTAAAGAGTAGCCACAACTCTGAGTTTGCTCCCATGATGGACTACAATCTCATGTTTAGTTACTAATGTGATTGAGATTGTAGCCCATCACAGGAGCAAGCTTGAAGTGGTGGCTACTTTACAACAACAACACACAGGGACCAAGGGGAACAAAAGTAGCCACCCTCCAGAAGGAAGGACAGAGTCAGCACCAATTCAGAGATGATTTGTGGATTTACACAATAAGATACATTTTTATTAATAGTTAAGGTACTTGACAACATTTTTCAGTTTTAAGTTTCAGTTTCAGAATTTAGTGTCATTTTGACTATCTTTACAATTACTACAAAATGTAATATGATAATATAATAGTAATCCAGACAAGACATTTTAACCACGCAGAAAGGTCACAAGCCAAGCGTGACCCAAGATGAGTAATCTGAATGAGAATGTCACACATAATGGCAGAAAGACATATCACCAGATGATAACTAAACTCTATATACAAATTATTGGCATTATTATATTCCTGATGGATTTCTCTCAGTTTGCTGGAGGACAGCATGAAGATGTGTTGCGACAACCTGAACAGTGTGAAATCACACAAACACTTTTAATGTACTGTTTAAAGTCTCCTGGCGTTGTCGTGGACATAGCCAGACATTACCAAAAAAAGTTTTATCACAGAAATAAGCATCCTGAAGGTCACAAAGAAAAAAAGCTTTGTAATCACATTCTTCACACAAAGCATCTTGAAAAAAATAAGAAAACGTTTTCTTCATTCTATTAAGGGCTACAGTATATGATTTTAATGTATTTCTGTAAGGTAAATATGAATCATTGCAAAAAAATATTTCATATTTGTTACTTGGAACCAGCAAGTGACACTTAGAGGGCTATTCACAAAGCTGCCGAAGGCAGCCGCGTCACTAACCGACACGAAGTGAAGTGAGCTGAACGCTGTTTGTCTATTCACTTCAGGCTTGTACAGCTTATTTCAGCTTTATATCGGCTGAAATCAGCCGTACATCGGCTTGCTGTGGCTGGCTTTTGGTCGGCCAAACATGCTCAGCATGTTCGGCCGACCCGAAGTTCAACTCAGCACAGCCAACATCTGGCAGGCTACTCGCTGCTGTTCGGCCTATTCTCATAGGGGCCGAACAGCAGTGAGTGAATAGCCGAATGCCGCTGAGCATTCGGCTCGGCACCTCCGTCGTACCGAGCAGAATAGAAAAACGATTTTAAAAAAGTAGAAAACGCTTGGGCGGAGCTAGCAGTGACAGATAGCTCCGCCCAACTGTTTTATATTGTCATTACAATTAGAGCTTGGCAGAGCTGGCGCCGATATCAACTTACTGTCATTGTAATGAGAGTAAGGATGCTGAACTGTCATTACAATGAGAGCTCTCATTACAGTTCACTAGGGGACACTGATCTGTCATTGCAAGTGGCCGGAGCCAGCCGTGAGATGATGGCTGGCCCCGCCCAGCTGTCAGAAGCAGGCTTTCGGCCGATCGATGGCCGGCCCTTCGGCTTTCACCTCGGCTCAGTCGAGCCGAAGCATATGCCTTTGGCTCGACCAAGCCGCTCGGCCAACTTGGTTCTGCTGAACCAAAGGGCTCATGCGGCCGAAGCTAGCCGAAGGATCAGCCATACCTATGGCTGATCTTTCGGCAAGCTTTGTGAATAACCCCCTTAAACTTATTTTCCACAATATCTGTGCAGTAAGTTACTGCTATACTGTTATCTGTGCATATGCAACCTGAAAGGCTTTAATTTGGGTCTAACACACATATAGTTGAATTATTCAGATGAGAGATAGGTGCCCCCTTGTTTAGCAGATACAGACCCATGCTGATTTTTAGTTAGACAGTAGCAATCAGAAAGCAGGAAGTGCTAGGCTTTCTTATTAGTTTGCTCCACAAACATCAGCCGAACAGCCTGAAGTGAATAGCCGAACAGTGTTCGGCTCACTTCACTTCTGATCGGTCATTCACTCGGCTGCCCTCGGCAGCTTTGTGAATAGACCCCAAAGTGTCCCTGGTCAAAATAAAGCCTTTATCAAATAAATTCAAATGTATACTGTAAAAAGAACAGTTTTTATTCTTGTAAACCAATAACATTAACCAAAGAAAATGATGGGGTTAATATACTGAAGAAATATAGGCCGTTTACTTTGCAAGGGAATTTTTCCCTAGTGAATGAGGGGAAGATCTGCTTAATTCCATCATCCAATCATGTTAAAGCAAAAATACTTTTATATTGTGATATATTTATTTTTCACATATATGACACATATATATGACACATTTATTTATTTAATATTTTTTTTCACAATAATATTTTTTTCACATATATGACACATGTTCTTTGAAGATTTTTGTTTATTTATTTAATAAGGTTCATGTATGACACGCCTTTTATGATACCTGCTGACACATTTTATAACGTACTATAAGTTTTTACACAAATATTTATTATATATACACTGTTTCACGATTGCTTGACACGGAGGTGACACCATATGATCCCTACCATTATCTAATTTCCTGAAGGGCATTTAGCGCTGTACACTTCATTACACCATTATTCTGTAGGCTTTTAGCCTGAGTTCAGCAGCTTTTTTCCTTTTTGGTTTTAGAAATTTTATTAATATTAATATCTATTTTAAATTTTAATCCATCTTAATTTAGTTTTACTATTTCCGTTAGCGCAAGTTAGTTTGGTTCACAAAGCAAAAATACTGTTTTTAAATTTTCTGTGCAGGTGATTGGGTATTCTTTCTAAAGAATACTCCCAAAATGAAAATTCCCTAGAATGAACAGCCTTTTTACCTTTAGTAAATCAATCCGTGTAGTTTTACATTGGACAATATAGACTTTACTCATCAATATATTGATCCCAAAAGGTGTTTTTTTAAGGTGTGGGGGTAAAAGGCCAATCATTTGATTTGAAAGTGACTGAAACTTTATTGGTGGGGATGTTAAAACTGAATTCAGGCACACATAAATGACATAACTCTATAATCATTAATACAGTATAACATGTTTTTATTTTTAATGCAAATAGTTTAAGCATTTGAATCTAATTTGGTATCAGCTTCTTGCAGTCCCTGGACAGCAGTTTTCAAAAAGGGGGAGGGAGAAGCATCACAAAGCGTCAATCAGGTGTGCTGGAGTGCAAGATGCATGCTGATAGTAGGAAATAGGCGGAGGAAAGTAAACACAGAGAAAGTTCTGGACCAACTTCAACCAACAACCCCCCACCCCATGCCAGGCAGTGCTGTGTAAATCTCAGGTCCAAATGGACAGCAATACAAATCCTTTGGCATACCTTATATGTGTTTTATCTGTGTATTTAGTTGTATGCTTGGGGTTCATCTTTAAATACATAATATCTTACTCAGCATATTGTAAATATTTTTTGCAGTGTTTACCTTGCAGCTGAACTACAGCCATACATTTTTTGTATTTTTGGATGGAGTGGAGTAGGGAAAGAACCCCAGTCAGGTTTTTTTTGTGGTCATGACTCCATTATATTAAATATAGCTGCCCTATATATACATTTATAATCAATCACACACTATACAATGAAGTTTTAAAAAATCACACACATAGTTAAGATTATTTACAAATACTGATAAAGCTTTACATTTACTTTAAAGAGTACTTTAGCAACAAAGAATCCTGTTGAAAGTATTAATCCATTTCAGAGGTGCATTGCACTGGGTTTTCAATCTGTTTCCCTGTGTCAGTATAGCAGTGCTAGCTTCTCAGCTTGTAGAACACATCACTTTGCATCATGTTGTGTAGCATTGCTTTGCTTTTCAAAGCCTTCATACATGAGCTCTTAGGTATCCTATTTAGCACCAGATACAACGTTCATAGATTTCGGAACAAATTGGCTGTACTGGAATTTTGAATAGAAATTCAAAATTCAAAATGTACGGTTGCACATGCTCCAATGATATGACCATCTGCAGGATTTTTAGGATTTTTAGTTGTCAAGATTACAAATTTGAGAAGTCCCCGTAGATGTGAATACAGTCATGTTAATTCCAATGAGTTCATTAAGCAGTGGAAATCTGGATGAACTTTGATTGATTTTCAATGCATTTTTTAGTGAAAGATTCCAATGAAAGGGTTGCTTTAAGGTAAATCTCTAATTACAGTTAACTCATGAAGCTGCCAATTACAATACATAGCAAGCACCTCCATACACCTACATGTTAGTTTTAGTTTCTTGTAGAGCTGTCCAGAAGACCTCACTATTGGTTACTAAGAATGCCCACCACAATGATGTTCCAGTCTTGAGGTACCTTGGTAAGAGATGGTAGACCACAGGCAACAACCGCAGAAGCTGGATTCTATATGTATATCAGAGTGTCCCAGGGTCTGAGGCTCCTGGGATTTTCTAAAAGAAATGTAAACCAATGTGCAGACATCTGGAGATCTAAGTAGTGATTTCTTATATTACCTATTACAAGCAGGCCTGCTCAGTGAATAAGACTTTCTCATGTATGAATGACATACAGCAGATTAGTTCCTTTTTATTTCCATATAGTGTCCCCTGACATTTTCATTGAAATAACTAACGCAAACAATGGTACCAGAATGTTAGATGTGCATGGCTCATTGTTAACTGTAAAGCATTATGGAAAAGAGTCAATGCTATATAAATGAGTAAAAGTAAATATAGAAACGTAAAGGTGAATATGACAAAATACATGTTTTTCAACCAAAATATATGTTAGAATTGATGGTCATTTAAGCCATAGACGTGATTGTTGATCATCAGTTTTTCTTTCTGTGTCACATCTCGATACAAATCAAGAACAATTGGTCCTCTCCTCAGCTCATTACATCTTCACTTGTCATTGTTCACTTTCTGTAGCGAGCTCACTGGTAATCCTTACCTAATCAGTGACCATTCAACCATGGCCCCTTAATAGGTATCTTACCAAGGAGTTCTCTCTTTGCTCTGACTCTGTTATTGACATAGGGACCCCCCTATCAATATATTCCTGACGTTTCCGGATAAAGGATGTAATAATTATGCAACCTCTTAATTAATTTTGATGTCACCCTCTCCTTTATTATCCTACAAGTGACTTATTGGTCCATAATGAAAATATATAATTTGCATTTCTTCCAATTGTCTACTAAAAGGTGATTTATTCAGAGTAGACAAATAAACTAAATTTTAACCCAAGGTGACAGTATGACACAGTTTACTGCATATTTAAGAATACAAAGGAGTACTTGCTAAAGGATTTTCATAGTATTATGTCTGAAGACTTTCTTTTTTGTTTTTTATTAAGTCAAATCCCAAAATAAAAAATAGAAAGCTTTTTTTTATATATTTTATTTATTTATTTAACATTGTTTGAACAAAAAAATAAACATTCTAAAAATATAATCTCTTTTTATCTGGTGAATATTAAATACATCATATTGATATTTAGTAATCTCTGTTTGGGCCACCAGATTTAAAGTGACACTAAAAGCAGGAGTTAAACCTTAACTATTAGCAAAAATGTAGCTTAACAATCAAATCAGAGCCTCAAAACATCTCTGAATTGGTGCTGACACTGTCCTTGCTTCTGGATGCTGGCTACATGTGTTCCTCATGGTCCCTGCCATCGGTCCAAGCTCACTCCCATGATGGACTACAATCTCATGTTTAGTTTGCTAATTTGTATTGATATTGTAGTCCATCACAGGAGTGAGCTTTGAGCAGTGGCTACTTTACAACACACACAGGGACCATGGGGAACAAAAGTAGCGAAATCACAAATTAAGTGATTTGAGGATCTATAGCCGAGTCATACACAAAGATACATTTTTTTATTAGATAGGGTACATGAATGCATTTTTAGGATTTAACTCCTGCGTTTAGTGTCACTTTAATTTTGAGCTCCTTTTCACATATTGTGTCTATCTTTTGTGCCTATGTTAAAAAATAGTTGATGATTACAGAACTCAATAGCTCAAACAGAAATGTATACCCACATCAATAAGTCAGAGCAGTGACTCATCTCTTATCAGATGGCTCAGTCTGGGATTCAATCAGACAAAGGGGGCCTTTGAGCAAGCAGAGCCTGCTTTGCTGTTTATAAACCACAGTGATATACAGTATACGCATTGGGGTTGATTTACTAAAAGCAAACAGGCTGTTCATTTCACAAGGGAATTTACATTTTTAGTTTAGTGAATGAGGTGAAACTCTGCTGATTTCCATTATCTAATCATGTGCAAGCAAAAATATTTTTTTTCCCTGCACGTGATTGGGTATTCTTTGTAAAGTGAAATTTCACCAAATTCATCTAGCTAAGAGAAACTTAGGTAAATCAATTCCTTTATATGAGATAGTGAAACATCTTATACATTAAAGTCTTTAATGTTTCTTACATATTTTCATATGACTAATAAAACACTCCCAGAAAATAATCCCAGGCATTAGAACAGCTCATATTTATAAGGTGAAACTCGAATAATTAGAATATCGTGCAAAAGTAATTGCAGTAAGTGCTGCAAAAGGGGCCCAAACCAAGTACTGAGTACATATGCATGCTTGTACTTTTCAGAGGTCCGATATTGTTCTATGTACAATCCTTGTTTTATTAATTGCATGTAATAATCTACTTTTTTGAGGTTGTGGATTTGGGGTTCTTGGGGTTTTCATGAGCTGTAAGCCATAATCATCACAATTATGACAAATCACGGCTTGAATTATCTTGCTTTGCATGTAATAAGTCTATCTCGTATATTAGTTTCACCTTTTAAGTTGCATTAGTGAAATAAATGAACTTTGCACGATATTCTAATTATTCGAGTTTCACCTGTATATGCAAGTATGATTTCTTACAGCAATAATACAATATTTAAGTAATGGGACTTTTTTTTGCATAACATTGCTTTTTAAACATTTTATGAAAGCAATGTGACATAAACACCGATTTCAGTATATCCACTTTAATAAAATATGATCAGTTAACATTTCCTACCTGTGTCCATAACTCTTTTGGGGTGAAACGCATCAGAGTTATGAACCCAGGTGGGGCGTGTTATCTGATCATCTTTTAATAAAGTGGACATACTGACATCAGTATACATTGGCTTTGATTGTGAATTGTAACTTCGGGGAGCAGAGATGGGCTTACCAGCCAGATCCAGCACCCGCAGCTGTGCGTGTAAGTTAGTAACAGCTCAGAGCAGTGTGTTTATAAACTTTTGTGTACAAGCTGTCATGACGTTGAGCAGAATGAGATGGCTGGTTGTCATCTCAGATGAGTCTGAGATGGCTGGTTGTCTATGAGCATGTTTCCTGGCTTAATTCAGGACAAAAAGATTCTGAACTTATCAGAATTCCCCTTTCTCTACTCAGAACAGTAGCAATGAGTCTCTTGGGGACATCACTGACTGTAGTAACTTCCCCTCTCTAAAAATTAGGTAGCAATATTGAGCAGAGAAACCTTACAAAATGCCCTAGTACAAGTGTAACATGTAGCAATAATCAACTGAAATTGCACTTGCTTACCATGAATGACAGTTGACTTGCTGGAGCAGAGACAAGTTGAAGGATAGTGCTTCGACTGTAAGTAATCAATAACATGGAGGGGTATTTTTCAATTAATGTTTTGTATTTAAGTCCCAGTGGTGTGCAGAAGCAGATCAATTAATCTATATTTCTCTTGGTAGAGAGAATAAAGCCCTCTGATTAGTCCTGCAGATTTATTAGACACGCATAGTTAAAGATCAGAAAGAACTTTTGACACCAAGGTCCAGGGTGAGCAGAAGGGTCACTGGCATTGTAAATAGTAAATCTCTACAACGTTGTACTGATTGATTACTCATGCTGCAGATAAGCTGTTTTCAAAGCATCAGATGACTAGCACCATGGATAAGTGTCTTATGGCTGATTTGTCAAGCCATTTTTAATTATATTCAGAAATATACATTCAGGTTACTGTATGCAATATGTAAGGAGTCTTAAAAGGTTATAGATTTGTATCAATTGATAAACCAGCTTGTATCCTATTGGGACAAGAGGAATTCTAGATTAGGATCTTTAATGGAGCAAGACCAGAAGAAGCCCAAAAAAAGCACTTAATTGGCCTGTGGCTTTAATCATCAAGTTCCCCCTAGTGTCCAGCAGCAGATGTATCCTCATTCACTGTAACAAAACGCGTGTAATTCTTGCTAGAATATACGGACATGTGAGCAATTTTGGTTTTAGTCACCAATCCTTAGAATGGATCTCCATGAGCTAGAGAAAATTCAGAGGGCACCTAAATTAATAAGGGGAGTGAGAACCTGAGCTATGAAGACAGACTACAAAAATTAAACTTGTTTTTATTAGAAAAGAGACACCTAAGAGGGAACATTGCAATCTACAAACTCATCAATGGGGACAACAGTATTTGGAACAAACTATCTAAACCAAGAACGTTTAGGAAGATACGAGGGAACAAGAATAAATTAGAGGAGAAGCCATATAATCTCAGACTGTGTAAGTGTTTTTTTCTGTGAGAGTAAAAAAAAGTTTTTCACTTCTACGATTAAAAAGCACTGACAGCAGAAAAAAACACTTGGATGAGTTCCTCAGTTTACAGAATATACAGGGCTATGGGAACTGCTACTAATATTCACACACAAACACACACACACACACACACTATATAGTAGACATGTACATTTGGACGAACTTACTGAATTATGAAATTCTGTTGATTCGGCAGGTCGTTCGTCCAAATAACGAGTTATTATATGGCTGAATATACGAAAAAACTCGGCCATATAATATTTTGTTTTGTATGGGCACAGCCATCTTGCTGTGTCCAAGCCTCTTTTTGAGCAGGAGAAAAACCACCCAGCTTTAATCAAGAAACCATCAATAAAGTATATTTATTTTTCTGAAACAAGCCCACAAAATATTATAGTAACTATTTGCTCAGTATTTAATTAAACTTATTAGGTCCTCTTTTAAAAAAAGAGGGATACTGGGCAGCTTTTAATCAAAGAATTTATTAGAATGTATTTATTTAGTTCACTGATAAATGTAAATACCTGCACAGTCCACCTCCATAACACCATACTGAAGAAAAATGGTGTCGAGGAAGAGGACGTATAATTCTAGAGTGCTGTTTTACTGTTGTGTGCTTAATGTAAATTAAGATGTTTTCACAAATTATCAGCAGGATCTAACCCTTGTTGGAAGTACTCTGTGATCTCTCCATATAAATATAGATGTTTTCAGAAATCAGCAGCATCAACTCCCCTTGAAAACACTCTGTGATCTTTCCCTAACTACTCCATGCCTCCTCCAACACACACTGAACCAAGACTGCTGGGAACCATTACTTTTGTTAGGAGGGAGCTGGCACATAACAAAACACATGATTGGTCCTTCTATGCCACCTGACCACAGTTCAGAGGACGGGAAGTGAATTGTTAGTAATTGGCTACTTTAGATGCAAATGGCCACGTTAGTTCGCCATTTTCTTAAATTGTGAATGACTTGTATTTGGGACAAACTCATGGTTGACCCAAACCCAAAGCTCACCTCTACCCTAGTTACTGTCTAAAATCAAATTTAAAATATTAAACATTTAAATATTAGGGAGCTGCTGTACTAAAAGACCATAGGGTCAAATAGTATGTAATTGAATGTGCAGAGCTCAGGGTCACCAAATAGTGAATCAACTCAGTGTAACACAATTGACATATAAATAAATAATCTCAAATTGTGCAAAGGTGTATAAATCAGACTGATAAATATATAAATACATTAATTGCTTGCTAATAGTGAGCAATAGTGCCTCACATATAACAGTCACAGAGATATATAAATCTCAAAAGTGCAAAAAGTGCATAGAATTTCTATGAAATAGATTCCAAGAATCAAAAATTAATTCAGTAATGGTGTCTCACACATAAAAATATATATATCAATTCAAGCGATACATAAAAAAGTGAATCCCCCTGAAGACGTCCTTGGATGACGAAACGCGTCAGGCGGGGCTATACTTCTCGGTACCACGCACAGTCAGGAAGTGCAGAAGCTTTACTCACATCGTGTGAGCGGCCGATTTTATCGTTTTAATTGTAAGTGGCTACTTTTTTTGTTTAAATAAATCTTTATCGACTACACCATGAGGAGTTCTTGTTCCTTTATATTTTTTTGATAAACTAATAATCCATGGGATAAGGACGGGACGGCTGTGAGATCATCGACTGTCATCTCGTCTTTCTCTGCCTATAAACATCTGTGGTCTGGTGAGTGTGCACCCCAGAGGGAAATTTTTGACGTGGACACCTTAATGTGGAATTTGTTTTCATCGTCAACACGCTGTTTTCACTGGAAGCTCTTATCATTGTTGGACTCACTTCACATTATATATTTTTTTTTTTGGATTCACTTTTTTATGTATCGCTTGAATTGATATATATATTTTTATGTGTGAGACACCATTACTGAATTAATTTTTGATTCTTGGAATCTATTTCATAGAAATTCTATGCACTTTTTGCACTTTAGAGATTTATATATCACTGTGACTGTTATATGTGAGGCACTATTGCTCACTATTAGCAAGCAATTAATGTATTTATATATTTATTAGTCTGATTTATACACCTTTGCACAATTTGAGATTAATTATTTATATGTCAATTGTGTTACACTGAGTTGATTCACTATTTGGTGACCCTGAGCGATGCACATTCAATTACATATATACACAGTATGTATGCACTTGAAATCTAAATGCACATATAATCTAAAGGTCTAAAGGGAAGATTGTTGTTGAAATTAATGGTATGGTGACAGGATCTCTTTAAGATCCAGTGCTTCCTATAACTGCAAAGCTTTTCCAAATGTTTATACATGAATGTGAATAATAGTTGTTCAATATATAATTGATTTTAAAAGTATCTTAAAGAGTCAAAAATGTATTTACAGGGATGCAATTAATATCTGTTGAATGCATAATTGAATTCAAAAGTATTTTAAGGTTAGAAAAACAACAAAATAACACATCTCTAGGTAAGAAATCATGGAATAACTGACAGAAAGCACTGACAAGACTATAGGACTGGTAATACATTTAGACAGGAAAGCCTTAAGACATGAAAAGAGCTGTGCATGTTAATACAATTTCAGTGTTAGTTGAGAAGACAAAATAAACTCTGTATCACCTACGCAAAGTACATTTAGCTAATCTAATTGCATTTTCTGCAAGTCATAGGCATACTAATTGACAGATATCTTTCGAGATGGAGGATTTTTTTTTCACAGTTGAAAATGCAATCAAATCAATAGAGAAAGAGTTAGTCTTAATGGACATTTGGCACCTGCTGTTTCATGAAGGAAGAAAATAAGCTGTTTTTATATGCATATTAGCGTTAGATGTTTCCTGCCAAGAACTCTGTGCTGTTCTCTTTTCCCCCCTACTAAAGATGGCCAGAAAGGGCTGTCAGACATGTGGGCACAAACTGATAGCTAAAGGTTCCTTCTGAAATATTAGTCGATCAACATGTAATCTTGGATCCGTCAAGCGTACATGTTTATGGCAGTGGAGGTGGCGGATACACAGCTAAGATAGGTATGTATTCTGTGCACACTAAGTCACTGGCAGAATAAGCTGGAATGCCTTACTTAAAGTGGACCCAGTCAAAAATAAGGTTTGCTACCTTGTGGAGAAGATATTAAAATGTTAATGTACTCTATATGTAGTGCCAAAACCTTTTTAAACTTTGAATAAAGTAGAGAAGGGTTAAACACCTGACGTTATGTTTTTTGCTGTCTGTGTACCATTGGGGAAACTTACCCCTTACTTCCTCTCTCCAAAATGCAACTGGAAGTGAGATTTCCCCACTGGAAAATGTCCTTTACCTCTTGATCTTAAGAAAATTCTAAAATTCTGGATCTCTTCTCACTTTCTTTCTCGGTGACTGTAGTTTCCATTACAAATAGAGGGGTACATTTCTCCAATGGGGACACATTTTCCCACTTTATAAAAAAAAGAAAAGGTTTTGCCTAGAGATATAGTTTAATTGTGCCCAAGAAGCATATTAAAAGATTTACATTTTGTTTATAATTCTTCCTGAAAAATACCAGTGAACATTTTCTGCCTACTCACTCCAGTCCCTTCAGCCTCATAGCTGTATATCAGCTGTGTGAGATCATGAAAGACACTACTGACTCTGATAGCTAGTCTCATGAGATTTGGAGTTAGATTGGATGATGTCACTACTGTGCTGCTTCCTGTTCTTCTGATGGAGAGGAGGCCGTACCCGAGGACATGAAATGAAAGGATCTTCCTGCCCCTGCTTCAACCATTCTTTAGATACTGCTGCTCCTTAAATATTTCCCCCTACCAGTCAGTAGATCAGCAGTCACCAAGGGGACAGCTCTGACATGAGAAAGCAAAGCCCTGCCTGTCAAGTTGGCCACTTCCACACTGAGACACAGTGCAGAACAAGACATTACAAGTTAGTAATGGAAAGTAATGGAAAGAAGATAAGCAGCAGAGAGACCACAGAGTTACTGGTGATTAATCCTTTGCCAGCTGCTTGCCTTTTTTTGGGGACCAGCAGCCACAGTTCAGGTCCTTGGAATAAAAAAAACCTTTAAAATACATAAATAACAAAAAAAATAGAAACTATATAAATGTTTACTGAGTTCTAAAACATAGGTACAGTTACATTACGGGTTGCACAGTGGCATAGTGGTTAGCACTAGACAATTCAGTTGATTTGGCGGTTCGTCCTAATCCGAAATAATAAATGTATTATATGCCTGAATATACGAAAACTATATACGGGTATCCATAAATTCATTTTCAAAATACGTGGCGGCCACCAGCATGTTCTGCGCGTGCACGTCGTCATCATGGAGTAGGATCTCATGACGTCACATGATGGTGATGTCACACACTGAATGGGCAGTGGCCATATCGGACATTGGCGCGTTTTGCCCATGCGCGCCACCATCTTGGAGTTTATCTTGGTATACACCAAGATGGCGACGCTTGAACATGCGGGTGCCGCCATCTTGGTGTATACCAAGATACACTCCAAGATGATAGCACGCATAACACGCCAACGGCCGATATGGCCGCCGCCCTTTCTGCAGTTTCAGTGTGAGGTTTCGGATTCGGAGGCTCGTTGCCTCATGTCTAGTTAGCACTTATACCTTGCAGCACTGGGGTCCTTGGCTTAAATCTCTGCCAGAATACTTATCTGCACAGAGTTTGCCATTTCTCCCTGGGTTTATGTAGGTTTCCTCCAGGTACACCAGTTTCTTCTCAGGTTCCAAAGACATGCTGGAAAGTTAATTGGTTCCTGTCAAAACTGGCCTTAGAATGTGTACACAAATTGGCTGTGCACATATGCTATCACATTTTCCAAAGCCCATGTAAATGAGGGGTTGGGAAAAGATCTGGTGACCTATCTCATAAAAAGTCTGCCAAGAAAATTCTGTGGAAATAAGCGCTCAAGCATATAATAGACTTGGTATCTAGAGAGCTGGCCTTTTGAATCACCAAAAGTTGGATACGCCTGTTTAGAGATCACACAAACACCTACATAGGTAAATTAAAAAAAATATTCTTCTAAAAAAAGTATCCATATAATAGTGCAAATCATTAGTCGCAGTCTATCACGTATTGTTGAAATAGTAGTCACATAAAAGGCAATAAACCCAGCAAAATAAACGGAAGTCAACACATTAACTGTGTCTCTCCATATCGCCATCCTTGCTGCTTAGGTGACCATGATTACACATCACTTAAATTATGCACTTAGTTAATGGAGAGATACAGTATCATCTGTTATGTATGGGGAATTACACAAGTTAATGACTTACCAGAGCCAAGAAAAACAAGTCTTGATAGATTGCTATACCACGTTTTCCGGGAATATTACAGGCTTAGGCAACCTTTTTTTTCATGCCAACTGATGTTTTGGTATAAATATCCTCTATAATAGAAGTCAAGAACCAGGTCAACTATATTGATGACACAAAAAAAAGTATTTACTTTCAAGACTGAAGACTAGATATAAGTGGCTAGATACTTGGAGAGCACTGAAGTCCTTTCCTCCCCCAGCTGTGCACAGGGCAGCCAAATGGGAGATGAAGAATCATTCCCATACCCTACTTTTAACGGTCTGGGAATCCATAAAAGAGAGTTTCCTAGGTGTGCACCACAACTTGACTTGTCCTTCCTTCTGGAGGGTGGCTACTTTTGTTCCCCATGGTCCCTGTTTGTGTTGTAATGTAGCCACCACTCCACGCTCACTCCCGTGATGGACTACAATCTCACATTTAGTTTACTAATTTGTATTGAGATTGTAGTCCATCATGGGAGTGATCTTGGAGCGGTGGCTACTTTACAACGCACACACGGACCATGGGGAATAAAAGCAGCCACCCTCCAGAAGGAAGGACAGTGTCAGCACCAATTCAGAGATGATTTGAGGATCTGCAGCCGAGTGATTGTAACACTCGCCCCTGGGGGTCTGGCTTATGGACCGCAGCTGCGGATGAGGCCTCTAACGAGGAGGACGGGTATCAGTGTGCAGCTCTACCTCTGGAGCCCAGTGTGTGGAGTAAGGCGAGGAGGGAGCTGCTTCACATCACGCCCCGTATAGCAACACGTCAACCCTGTATAGCAACAACAGGTTAGGTATGGAGGGTTCAGCAAGTAATGAGGACAGCCTGCAGTTCAATAGAGTATATGAACAGTAAAGCTCGATTCGTATCAATGCAGTTCAATAGGCTGTATGAACAGTATAGCTCAATTAGTATCAATGCAGTTTAATAGGCTGTATGAACAGTATAGCTCAATTAGTCTCAATGCAGTCCAATAGGGTTATAGCCAACAGCTATGGCCGGAGTACTTGCCGTTTTGTGGCACTCCCTGGTGTGGGAGGATGTAGCTAGGTCGGATCCTCGAGTAAGCTGGTTCCTGGAAAGGAGCAAGTGGAGGCTGGTTTGGTCAGCGTCCTGCTTACAACAATAGTGGGACGCTGATCAAACCGCTGACCGCGGCTTTATGCCGACGGCTTGAGTGAGTGGGCGGAGTCTCACGGCGCTCCTGCGCAGTAGCGGCGACGGACCCCGTCTGAAAGTGGGCGGAGCTTCGCGGCGCGCCTGCGTCGTAGCGCGGACGGAGCTCGTTCCCGGCTGTGGGGAGATGGGATTGTTACATGACCCCCTCCTCAAGGGAACCCTACCAGGGGTCCCAGGGGGAGAAGGCCGGTCAGGATGCCTCCTGTGGAACAGCAATACCTTCCTAGGTGCGTGGACGTCCTTCGAGTCCTCCCAGGAATCCTCCAGAGGACCGCAGGATTTCCACCGTATGAGGTACTGTCAGCGGTTTCGGTATCTGCGGGAGTCGAGAATCTCTTCCACCTCGTACTCTTCCTCACCGTCGACCGTAACAGGAGTTGGCGTCGGGGGCACCCGATCCGAGAAAGGGTTGTTCCGAAAAGGTTTCAGCAGGGAGACATGGAAGGTGGGGTGAATTTGCAGCTCTGGGGGAAGAGAGAGCCTCACAGCATTGTCGTTTACGACCTTCTCGACAGCGTAGGGTCCAATAAACAACCTGCTGAATTTCCGTGTAGGGGTTTTCAGGCTCAGGTTCTTGGTTGAAAGCCACACGAATTCACCTTCCTTAAACTGAGGCGACAGTTGACGTCTGAGGTCATAGTACTTCTTTTGTCTTTCTTGGGCCGACTGTATGTTGGCCTTGATGGCCTCAACGCCTTGCTGTATACGCGTTACGTAGTTGTCTGAGGTGGGATTGTTTGAGCGAATGATAGCGGATGGAAGAGGGACTGGATGGAATCCGTAGTTGGCATGGAACGGTGTCTGTTTGGTGGAGGTGTTGACAGCATTATTGTAGGAGAATTCTGCGAGAGCCAGGAGGTGCAACCAGTCGTCCTGCAGGTGGGTGCAGTAACACTGGTGAACTGCTCGAGGCATTGGTTTACCCGTTCTGTCTGCCCATTCGTTTGGGGATGGTAGGCACTTGAGAGCCGGTGGTCGATCTGCAGCTTCTGACAGAGGGCTCTCCAGAATCTAGAGACGAACTGCGTCCCCCGGTCCGTTATGATGCGAGAAGGGACACCATGTAGTTTGAAGACCGATGTGAGAAACGCGTCAGAAGTCTCCTGGGAGTTCGGCGATCTGGGCAAAGGCACGAAGTGCGCCATCTTCGTCAAGTGGTCAACAGCTACAAGAATAGTGTTGTTGCCATGGGACAAGGGTAGATCAACGATGAAGTCCAAAGAAACAACCTCCCACGGACTGCCAGGTATGGGGAGGTTAGTCAGCAACCCGTAAGGAGGGTGTCTTCCATGCTTGCAGGATGCACAAACGTTGCATGTGGTCACGTAGGTCGTCACAGTCTCCTTCATTTTCGGCCACCAGAAGTACCTTCTCACCAGTTCCAGCGTCCTGTCAATACCGAGATGACCTGCGGTAGGGGAGTCGTGGAGGAGTTTGAGTATAGGAACATGCATAGCAGGAGGAAGATAAAGCTTGTTGTCTTTGTAGAGGAACCCTTCTTCATCCAGCGTGAGGTTAGGGGGACAATCGGTCGTCCCCCATAGTGCCAGTTTAAGCTGGCTCTTTAGGTCGACTGTGGAGGCCAATACTCTCTCCGGCGGGACGACGGACGAGGTCACGGAGCTTCCTTTGGAGGGGTCACCAATCCTGGAAAGGGAGTCCGCCTTACCATTTTTGGACCGGGGTCGGTACGTAATTACGTATTTGAATCGATCAAAGAAGTAACTCCATCGTACTTGGCGGGAGGACAGTGTTCTAGTCGTCTTCAGGTACTGTAGGTTACGGTGGTCGGAAAAGATGACGATGGGGTGGAGGGCACCCTCTAGGAGGTGCCTCCAGTTTTCAAGGGAATTTTTTATGGCTAATAACTCCTTTTCTCCTATAGGGTAGTTCCTTTCAGCGTTGTTAAGCGTTCTGGAGTAAAACGCCACAGGATGTAGAGGAGAAGAGAGAGATTCCCTTTGGGATAACACGGCCCCAATCGCCATCTCAGAGGCGTCCACTTCAAGGATGTAATGGTAAGTAGGGTTAGGTAGTCTGAGGATGGGTGCGGTAGTGAACCGTTGTTTTAGGTCATTGAAAGCACTTTGGGCTGCAGTCGTCCAGGTGAACCTCAGTTTGGTGCTGGTGAGTTTGGATAGGGGTTTGACCGTAGCCTAGAAATTCCGTATAAACTTCCTGTAGAAATTTGCGAATCCCAGAAAGCGTTGTAATGTCCTCCGTGAATGGGGTACAGGCCAGTTGAGGATGCACTCAATCTTTGAGTTGTCCATGCGTAAGCCTTCTGGGGAGATGACGTAACCCAGGAATGGTATGGTGGTCTTCTCGAAGGCGCACTTCTCTAGTTTGACGTAAAGATGGTGGGCTCGAAGTCTGGATAGTACCCAGCGTACATGCCTTGGGTGTTCCTCGAGACTGTTTGAGTATATAATGATGTCGTCAAGATAAACAACTACACATATGTCTAGAAGATCCCGGAAGATATCGTTTATAAAACACAGAAATGTGGCAGGGGCGTTGCTCAACCCAAAAAGGCATGACCAGGTACTCAAAGAGCACATATCTGGTCCTGAAGGCAGTCTTCCACTCATCACCAGGTCTCATGCGGACCAAGTTGTACGCACCCTTCAGGTCCAGCTTGGTGTAGATCTTGGCTGTTTGTAGACGTTCGATGAGTTCGGGGATGAGTGGAAGGGGGTAGCGATTTTTCACTGTTATTGCGTTAAGTGCTCTGTAGTCGATGATGGTTCTGATGCTGTTGTCTTTGTTGCGAACAAAAAATAAACCAGCTCCTGCAGGAGAGGTGGAGGGACGGGTGAACCCTTTCTTGAGGTTCTCCTCGAGATTCGATTTAAGATCATTCAGTTCGGGTTGGGATAGAGGGTATATCCGTCCCACGGGAATACAACTGCCCGGGAGTAGGTCTATGGGGCAGTCGTATGGCCTGTGGGGTGGAAGAGTGTCTGCCATTTTGGTGCTGAACACATCCTTGAAGTCATGGTAGTAGGGGGGTAACCCTTCTGGGTTGATGTGCATGATCGTTGATAACGGGTAACAGGTCTCCTTGCAGTAGGTGGAGTCCAATTGCAACCTGTTCTCAGCCCATTTTAGTGTTGGTTGATGGAGCCTCAACCAGGGGAGACCCAGTATGACCGGAAAAATAGGAGATTGGATGACATCAAAGGAGGCGCATTCCCTGTGGTTTCCCTGGATGACCACAAGTAAAGGATGTGTTTGAAAGTGGATTGGCCCTGAAGCCAAAGTGGTTCCATCGATGAAACTAACCGAGAGAGGTTGGAACTTCTTGCTGGTTGGAATGTGGTTTTGTTTGACTAGCTGTGAGTTGATGAAATTCCCACAGGCGCCGGTATCAATCATGGCGTCAATCTGTAGTCTTCTTTGATCCCACTGTAGGGATAAGGATAGATAAATGTAACATGGGTTTTTCAGTTGTGTAGAGCAAATCTTCGCAACGCGAAGGTTCTTACCTGCGTTCTTCCGTCTGACAGAGGGACATTCGTTCACCAGGTGATCAGGAGCTGCACAGTACATGCAGAGGTTCAGAAGTCTTCTTCTAGCTCTTTCTTCTTGCGAAATGGGCCCCCTCACCACGCCCATCTCCATGGGTTCGGGGTTTTGCGCTGTAGGGGATACGGCGTGGTTGTTCTTCTTGGGGTCCATGGTATCCCCGTGAGGCTTTCTGACCTTCTTTCCCTGAGACGTCGGTCGATGGATATGGAGAGCTGCATTAGACCCTCAAGACTGTGGGGTAGTTCAACACGGGCTAGTTCGTCTTTTAGGGCCTCCGAGAGTCCCAGAGGGAATTGGTTCCTTAGACTTACGTCATTCCATTCCGTCTGGCGTGCCCAACGCTTAAACTCAGCGATGAAATCCTCCACCTGTCTTTTCCCTTGCTTAATGCTTCGGATTGCATGTTCGGCAGTCAGCTGTCTTACCGGGTCATCGTAGATCTGGGACATTGCGGCGATGAAACCCTCGTAAGACTCCAATAGGGGGTCATCGGTATCTAGGTACGTATTCGCTCAGGCCCTGGGCTCCCCGCGTAGATAGGAGATCATGGTGCGTACTTTCACCTGATCATTGGGGTAGGACCTGGGTTTCAGCTCGAACAAAAGTTTACATGCGTTTAAAAAGTCAGAGTACTGCTTACGGTCTACTGATAAGGTATCGGGAGGGCTTACCGTAGTCTCCGGCCCTCCGCTAGCATGGGCCCCCTCCGGCTGTTTTTGGGAAATACTATCACGCAGGGTTTGATTTTCCGTGCAGAGTTCCCCAACGTTCAGGTTAAGGGCTTCCATCTGCTGGGTAAGGTTTAGGATGTGCTGCGCCAGTTACGCTGGGTCCATGATTCTTTTAAGGTCCCACTATAATGTAACACTCGCCCCTGGGGGTCTGGCTTATGGACCGCAGCTGCGGATGAGGCCTCTAACGAGGAGGACGGGTATCAGTGTGCAGCTCTACCTCTGGAGCCCAGTGTGTGGAGTAAGGCGAGGAGGGAGCTGCTTCACATCACGCCCCGTATAGCAACACGTCAACCCTGTATAGCAACAACAGGCTAGGTATGGAGGGTTCAGCAAGTAATGAGGACAGCATGCAGTTCAATAGAGTATATGAACAGTAAAGCTCGATTAGTATCAATGCAGTTTAATAGGCTGTATGAACAGTATAGCTCAATTAGTATCAATGCAGTTCAATAGGATTTATGAACAGTATGGCTCAAGTAGTATCAATGCAGTTCAATAGGATTGATGAACAGTATGGCTCAAGTAGTATCAATGCAGTTCAATAGGATGTATGAACAGTACAGCTCAAGTAGTATCAAGGCAGTTCAATAGGCTGTATGAACAGTATAGCTCAGTTAGTATCAATGCAGTTCAATAGGCTGTATGAACAGTACAGCTCAATTAGTCTCAATGCAGTCCAATAGGGTTATAGCCAACAGCTATGGCCGGAGTACTTGCCGTTTTGTGGCACTCCCTGGTGTGGGAGGATGTAGCTAGGTCGGATCCTCGAGTAAGCTGGTTCCTGCAGGGGAGCAAGTGGAGGCTGGTTTGGTCAGCGTCCTGCTTACAACAATAGTGGGACGCCGATCAAACCGATGACCGCGGCTTTATGCCGACGGCTCGAGTGAGTGGGCGGAGTCTCACGGCGCGCCTGCACAGTAGCGGCGGCGGACCCCGTCTGAGAGTGGGCGGAGCTTCGCGGCACGCCTGCGCCGTAGCGCGGACGGAGCTCATTCCCGGCTGTGGGGAGATGGGATTGTTACAGTGATACACAAATAAGATACATTTTTATTAAAAAGTTTAAAAAAAATAATTTAACAAAAAAGTTAAGATACTTGAATGCATTTTTAAGATTTAACTCCTGAGTTTAGTGTCACTTAAACCTATTAAAATAAAGCTCTATCAACATAAAATAACAACCAATATACCCACCAAAATAAAGGAAAGCCCCATAATAACAACCCCTAAATGAAAGCCAACTTTTTTAAGGGCTGCCATGATGCAAAAAGAGTGGTTTAACCTAAAATAGAAGCCATATTAACAAATTAAAATCAAAATATACCCCTAAAATAAATGAAACCCCCAAAATACCACCCCTTGAAGCAAAAGCCTAGTTCTAAAAAAATGTTTGTTATGGACAGGACAGCAGCTAAAATTGACTGTTAACCCCAAATCAACCACACAATAAAATTAAAGCCTAGAAAGCACTAAATAATAAGAACAAAAATAGGGCAGCTTCCGGATTCAATCAGTAGACATTTGCATTCGGATTTGGACAAACCTGAAAATCAATGAAAATCAGTTGTTTCGGTGGTTCGTCGGCTCGCTCTGTTGTTTCAGTGTGCGGTTTTGGATTCGGAGGCTCATTGCCTCCGAATCTGAAACAACATAATAGTTTGTTTCCTTTGACGAAATGAATGAAAACAGTTTTTGTTTTCATTTGTTTGGTCTGGAAACTATTTTTTTGTGTTGTGTACATGTCTAGAGATCAGCAAATGGATGTTTGCTGGTCTCCCTCCCCACTCTCAGCCACCACCCGCTATGCCAGTCCCGGGCCTACAGAAGAGGCAGCATAGCCTAGGATTTATGGTGGAAGGGTTAGATGGGGGGGGCGGGGGGGTCC